>NC_045173.1:1758719-1761219 GCF_900700415.2 Clupea harengus | reverse complement strand
CTTTTTTTGTAATCTTCAGGCGTCTTTGGTGAGTATCTCTCTGACCCTGAAACTACCTTTTCTTCCGCTGAGGGTGATAGCATCTTTTTTTTTTTTAAACTGCATGTCATCCTGACAGTTGTTTTCCCTCCAAATCACTCCTATGTCTCCTATGCCTCTCACTGACTTGGAACTCTGACCACTGCTCCCCAGACACAGAAGAGTTAGTGATACGAACATGTTTATAGCACTGCCTCTCTCCATGCTCTCTCCCACTCTGTCCCCATACATGGGCCACAGTAAGATTGGTTTTGTTTCATGTATGACCTTTACACTAGAACTATTATTATTATTATTATTATTATTATTGTTATTGTTATTATTGACAGTAGCAGCTTGTTTTGAAACCCATTGCCTGGTGGTCATTTTGCATCTCTCCCTTTGTTTTGATGCCCCCAAAGTCAGTGTATGCATAAAATATATATTCTTATTATATATCATTATAAGTATACTCATTTGTCTATTTCTTGTGTTTGAAAAAAGCCGCACTGCAGAGTGACTCTGTGCTCTGAAGAGTGACTGTGGGATTGTGTGTGTCTTACTACATCCTTAGGGAGAGAGTGTCTATGTGTTAGAGTCAGGCCCCTGACCAAAAGGACAAGGGAGCAGACATTAACAGGCGTTGTGTAATTCTCCTCTGAAGAGAAGAAGTGTTTTCTACAGGGCCCAGTAAGAGAACCCACAGACTGTGGCGTCCTAATGCAGTGTTCTCTGCAGTTGGCCTATCCGATAAAGAACTTACACAGCCGGTCCCTCTACAGTAGTGATCCTGTTTGGATTTTGAAGCCTTGAGAACCCTGGCTCCATACATTTTCTTGCTGAATGAAATTGCAGACCCCGAGTGTGGAGCTCACTGCAGTCCCTACGCCACAGTAAACGGGGAGGGGATTTGAGCAGCAGAGCTGCAGTGGAGCTGCAGTCGAGCCTGTGGAGCAGCCATGCTCGCTGCTAACAGTCAGAAGAAGGGAGGGCATTAGTTATTCCCTCTCATCAGCAGCACTGCACTGCACTGGCAGGCTGAGGCTGAGGCCGTGGAAGCAGGAGCAGTGGCCTGTGTGCTGGTCCACAGACCGCCAGAGGGAGCGTGACCAGTCCCATCTCTCCATTGAATATGCCCCAATAGAAGAAGCCTCGCTTTGTTATCAGCTCAATGGACCGGCCAACGTCTTCCATTTGATGAAAGCTTAAAGCCATAGGACCCGAGGTGTTCATTTTGTACTTTGGGAAGGAATTATATGTGAAGTTGTGATGTTGACTTTATTTTCTTTTCCACGTTCGTTCTTTTTCCCCCTGTGTGTTACGGTATGACACCTAGCCTGGATGAGTGTGTGATAACCTCCTGTCTGCTGTTACGGTATGACACCTAGCCTGGATGAGTGTGTGATAACCTCCTGTCTGCTGTTACGGTATGACACCTAGCCTGGATGAGTGTGTGATAACCTCCTGTTTTCCCGCCTTGAAAGGATACCTTTTTCACCCCCATTTGATCATCATAATTCACTGTTTCTTGTTAACAATGAGATAATAATGGTCATTTACTCAAGTCAATGTCCCTCTTTTGCAGAAAGGAGATGTGTCATATATAAAGAGGGACATCGACTTGAGTAAATTACCATTATTATCTCATATATATAAATCTATATATATATATACAGAGAGAGAGAGAGAGAGAGAAAGAGAGAGAGAGAGAGAGAGAGAGAGAGAGAGCGAGCCTAAACGTGTGTGTGTGTGTGTGTGTGTGTGTGTGCGCATGTGCGTGTGCGTGTGTGTGTGCGCATGTGCGTGTGCGTGTGTGTGTGTGCGCGTGTGCGTGTGCGTGTGCGTGTGCGTGCGCAGTACCTGGGCATGTGGGGCGGCTGCATTTATGAATGCATTAGACTCTGACAGATGGCATCTGCCACCAGAGGCATGGCGCCCGAGGCTCCCGTAGCCGTGCGCATCGAGCTGCCCCTCCGCTCCCTCACCTCCTCCTGCCCGCTGCACCATAATCAAACTCCCGCTCTCTAACTGCGCTCCAAGGTTATGATAGTGTTCCATTTTCAAATTCATTTTTGTTTGGATAATACGTTTGCACGCAATTGGAATAGCGTTAGTTATTTCGTTTTAGTTTTAGTTAGTATCATCAGTGGTCTCATTCTTTTCAGTTTAGTTTTTATTCCACTGACTCATTTCTAATTCATTTTAGTTTATTTGTAGTTTCAGTTTTAGTTTGAGTCATTTTAGTTCGAAGACAACAGTTTTAGACAAAAGTGAAAAATAATCATTGAATCATTCTCTATGATTTGGTTTTGGTTTTTGCAAAAGGTTGTTGATATTTGTGCTCATCAGTCAATCCAATCCCTGCCGGCATAGTTATCTAAAAATTCCCCAAGAATTCACCTGTGAACTTACAGGTTGTTAAAAAACGTAACGTTCATCATTCACATTCCATCTCACTACATCTTTTTCCATGGATAATGTG
>NC_045173.1:1736219-1753719 GCF_900700415.2 Clupea harengus | reverse complement strand
CCTTACACACAAAAGCCCACTGTCAAATAAACAACCACAAGTCAACAGGAACTAAAATGATTACAGTTCATGTGAAATCACAAGAAATCAATTAGGAAATGGAACATAAATTGTACTCAAGGTGTTGCAATGTCGCTGGAGTAGCACTGACTTTGGTAAAGAAACGCCAAAAAACTATGTTTTAAAAAATGTATTTATTAAAGCACGCATTCATCAGTTTTATAATGTCACGTTGTAAAAGTATGCTGAGGTGAATAGTATTTCTTGCTGTGACACTGATGGAAATAACTGAATTTCATTTAGCACGCTGCAGTGGAGTTTATACCACCTTGTGGTCTTTTACAGTTCAGAGGGTTTCCAGTTCATCAAGTCTGGAATAATCATAGCATTGCAAAAGCTAATTTATATTGAGGGAACTGGGCCTAGAGGCATGTAATTGTTTCTTTAGAGCCAATTAGCACTCACTGTTGATTTAGGCATTGCTAAATGTTTCTGCCCTAACCATATGAAACTATTTCTGATATACAGTGTAAATAACTAATTGAGTTCAATGAAATTCATTAGATATCTTGTTCATGCAAGCCAAAGTGCTCAGCTTTAAATGAAATGTGGGATTCCCATTAAATTATAAATGCATTATGTCAGTGACTGGTCATCTAGGAAAAAAACAAATGGATATTTAAAACCAAGACCATGTTGAAATGTGTTACATTGAGCAGATGATAATCAATGCACAGTGTTTCTAGTGAGTGTCCTAAACCAAGTGAGATTGTCAACCAAAGAAGCTCTCATGGGAAGTGAGATGTCTTTATCAGTTACGGATCGGGCTGCAATATAAAAGCCATGTCATTGATATGATGTTTTTAACATTCTGCAGCACAGGTAGCAAATAACACTGGCATATACCAGTTCATTCTGGGGTATAAAAGGAGAAGTTAGGGAAAGGATGAGAATGGGACGTTCTCCTCTCTCCTCTCTCCTCTCTCCTCTCTCCTCTCTCCTCTCTCCTCTCCTACTTGAGTACACACAAAGAACATTGTGATACGCTTGACTCCATAATAAGGAACACAGATTATTGGTGTCTGGTATTTTTTGGTTGATACAGTGACTATTGTAACAGTTATACTTAAGGGATAATTAGTACTTGTCCAATTAAGGCCCTTTACGTTACAGCCTGATTTTCTATTAAAATATGAAAATATTTGTGCTCACGCAAATCATCTAAACGAAAAGGTCACCCTAACCTCAGGCTGTCATACCCACACACATACACTTCCAACTGTACGCCCTCCCCCCTATCTTAAACACTGTAGCACTATCTCCAATACTGGTCATTATTTGTCATTTTACACAAAATATGAAGAAAACATTAAACGGCCTGACTGTTCTACGCAGCAGATTCCCCAGACATGCAACATCTGGCTCCTGACACAAAGTTGCGCAAGATTTCATTTTCTATCCAGGCAGAGGTTAAATGGAAGTGTTAGCAGAGCCATTTCATTCTGTATACTGCTTAGCTCTGCACTGCCTGGATGGCTGGTGCAGCACTCCCTCCCTCCTCAAAATAGATATGTGTCAGGCGCAGGAGCGGGGTGGGAAGGGAAGAGAAGGGATGGGAAGAGAAGAGGAGAGAAAAGAAGAGAAGGGAAGGGAAAGGAAACCGTCTACCACTGCCAGCCTCTCTTAACACGTTCCCACTCTTGAGGAACTCACACTCATAATTCATTTATGGCTCAGAACTCCCAAACCACTATAGCGAGTGCAGAGCTCAAGAGGTGGCGGCAGTCACAGTGCGGTGGCCTTTTCCCTTCTGACATGCACTTCATTCCGAGCGGAGCTGCGAGCGCTGCCCAGTTCATCTTGGCTGTGCAGAGCTAAGGCTGTGCTTATTTAAAGGGCCGACTCAGGTCAACCAGGGGTGTCATTAAGCAAACCCCAAAACAGCGCCTATGCCTGATCTGGTAAGTTTCACACACTGCTGCAGATACTGATGTGGTTTTGTTAGTATTGCTGGTCGTGTCATGACACCCCTCTTGGAGAGCTGGAAGTGTTTGATGTTGAAACCCTCAGTGGACGATCTCCCATCAACCTCCCAGGCTCTCTTCACTGGGGTTTTTACAATGGGATTCCTCTTCAAAGATATTGGCCCACAAGCCACTTAATAGAAATATAAATCTTATTTCAATGTCAAAGATCTGGTAATAATGGGGTGTCACCAGAGGTTTATTATGAGTGTGGGGATGGACAGGGCGTGGCCACAAGCCCCAGCACAGGGCTGCAGCAGGCTCTTCCTGCAGCGGGGGCAGCGGTGCAGCCCAGCCCAGCCCAGCCCAGCCCACAGACAGACAGACAGACAGACAGACAGGTAAGAGGGGAGTGACCCTGAGAGATTGTGGCAGCTGAAATCCTTGCGGTGGCCTTTTTTACTCTCTCTGTCTTTCCCCTATTTCTTCTCTCCTTCTCATGTCATTGTGTTCTGCATCAACCCCCTTACATTCCCAAGAGCTGCGAGAAGGTTGGTGTGTTTTTCGTTTCTTTTTTTACTTCCTTTTTTTTTTTTAACTCAAACAACATAATTTCAGTTACAGACAGTTTAAAAAAAAAAAAAACAATTAGAGATAGATTTATTCACAGAATAATAAATAGATTATGGTTCTCAGTTTCATTTTTTTAATAGATCATTTTCTTGGAGGATGATTTAGAACAATAACAGGGCTTGGTCAGGGTGTTTACGTTTTGCATTGTGGGGTCTTTTCTTGTTTGCAAAAAACCCTTGGAATTGCTTCCTCCTCAGAAGGCTTCTGTGCACGTGTTGTCATGGAAACCCAGCAATTGGAAATTAAAGACATTTCTGCATGATGGGAGAATGTAACGATGCTTGCATGCCTGAACAGGAACCTTGTTTGGACGGCTCCATGTGTTTCTAATGAACTGTGCTCGCTGTCCTTCCTTCCATTTCCACTGTGTGGTCCTTGTTGTGTGTGAGTGTGTAGTTTGTGTGTGTGTACTGTTTTGTGCCCCGTAATTGCTCTTGGCCTCGTCTCACTGTGTGTGTGTGTGTGTGTGTGTGTGTGTGTGTGTGTGCCTTGTGATTGTGTGTATGCTCTCAGTGCCCAAGGGGTTTCTTCCTTAGCCAGTGCTAGATAGTCCTATGGTGGTTTTCATTTTCCCCCCAATTTTCCAAGCTATTGATTTGAACACAAATCAATGGCAGTGAATGACTATTTTTTTCACCTCTGTCATGTAACCATTCCAGTGCCCAATATGTGACCTTATTAGAGTTGCAGCTCATTTTATTCCTATCAACAATCACTACTCACTGCACGGAGGTTCTCTTTGGCTTACAATATTATAACCAAAAACTCTATATGTTTTTTAGCTTCGAACAGACATGAAATCTTATCCAGATGTTTCCCGCAACAACAACAGGTCAAATACGATTACATAGCATTAGATTAGATCACACCGTGCCACTGGGACTGCTGCAAAGAGACATGGCAGAAGTAGTTGGTGGTTGTTTGGGAAAGGAGCCTCCATTAAAAAATGAGTTCATTTTTTACCCTTGTGTGTTACGAAATGAGATTAGCATCAATGCTGCATGGATGAAAGTATCGCAATCAATGGGGATTAGCCTGGTGTTGGATGAAGTATAGTCTTAATCCAGTGCACTCAAAATCCCCTCCCGTGATACTCGGTAGACTGATCATCGTGCAACCTTCCCTTCATTACAAACCCCCACCCCCTCCACACACACACACAACTCCCCAAATAGCATCTTCGAGTGTGTTTATCAGGAAACATCCGTGTGTTTATCCTCTAATGTAATTAATGTGAGAGAATGCAAGCTGAATGTTTTGTCTTGGTTTTGCCCTTTGACTGTGGCATGCGCTTGCATGGTATGTTGTATGTTGCATGTGGAAGAACTGCAAAGATGGAGATAATTATATAATTGGACTACTACCCATTATCTTTGCTCATATTGCTTGGATTGCAATGCCCTCTGCAGTGTAGTGTCATTTAACCTAGGAGCCGTGACTAATTTACTAACAGTGGTACGATTCAAGTTTTTTTTTTTCAGTGTCTTTTTTTATTGAGGGAGGGAGGGAGACACCACAGAGTTGTGATGCCACGTTGTGTCCTCTGACATTTCCAAAAGGTCTTATTTGATGTGTGACTCACTTGCAGCCCTGGCACATTGCTGTGTGCTATCACTGTAGCATTTTTGTCTGAAGTGCTTTAGAGCTGTGGCCATCAAAGAGATAGCAGGGCACGGCTGTCCATTGTTTTTATAGTGGTGTTTGTTCAATAGAGCCCTTTATTGCTGTCTTACAGACAGAAGGAAATGAACCCTGGGCTGGTGGTGGCACTGTTGTAGAGCCTGAGCGCTTTTAAGGAGCTCCGTTTGAGCACTCCCAGCTGGGTGGACACCACTGCTGGATTAACGCACTATTAATTTCACTGTGGTGTCTGAGAGGCCATGATTCGACAGTGACAAATCCATCTGAGCAGGAACAGCTGGGGCCATGATTTAGGTCTGGCCCCACAACAAAGAGATGCTATCAGTTCAGGCTTTTAACAGTGCCTAGAGTGACAGCGCTGACGAAGTGTTGCCTTTGTCATCCATTTGGATGGTGTTTTTAATCTATGGCCAAAAAGGCAGCATTCTATATCATATCACTGGGAGAATTGTGTCAGTTGTTGGGAATCTATTGTAAGCTCGGGGGTTACTGGGCCCGTGGTTCTCTACAAAAATGCGCTGAGGTTTTATTGTTTGGTGTTTGTTTTAGAACGTGGCAAATAGAATTCTCTTTTGGTGCAATATGTTCTGAGTGTAAAACATTACATTGATGGAACTAGAAATGGCATGCTGTCATTGTTGCATGTGGATGATGTCTATTAACCCAGTCTTTATTTGTCATTCTACTCACACAGGCATGTATTCATTAACAGTCAGCTTTGTTGAGTCTCTGTTTAGATTTTAATCTCCAGCTAAGGCTTTCATGTGCTAACATGTATGTGTCCAATTCTGGGTATCTGCTGGCAAATAACAGTTTTACAATTTTACAAATGTGTAATGTTGTTTGAAGGTTGTTATCAGACGTATGCCTTTTTATTCACTGGAAAATCTGTGAAAATCTGTGCTTCCAAAAAACAAAATTGCCCCTCTATAATCTGTTATGTTTCTGGGATTGGGTTTTTTTTTTTTTGCAAATCTTTGCTAAATTCCTAACAAGGCCAAGGTCTCTAGAGGAGCTCTTTTTACAATGATAGAGTTTTGAGAAAAAGAAAACATCTGTACCTAAAATATTTATTTAGAATGAGTGAGCTTATTGCAGAAAACGAATGCCCGAGAGGCCTTTGTTAATTTAAAATAAACAACACAGTGTTAAATATCTGAGTGGGGGGGAGGTGTGAGGCACTGGTGAACGCACTGTAGCATAACATAGCCTCCTCTTCTAGTAGCTGTACACAGGTTTTTGTGGTAGGGGGATATCCTCTTATCCCAAGTCAGTCAGAGAGCTTCAACCCTGAGCCATATTAAAGAGACCATCTAAGCCACCGGATCAAAGACATGACTGTCAGAAGAACCGGCTCTGTGCTCTCCAGTCTCTCCCCTTAAACATTTAGAGCCTGAAATAGACCTTGTGGTTCTTCACACAGTCTCAGTCGCTGGTTCGTATGGAACTCCACAAGCCTAGGAGAGCGCAGCAGTGACTGTGCTCTCAACTCCAAAGTCATATTTCCAAGCTCTGTCCTTCCACATGAGCGAGCAGATGTGCTGACAGACAGTCTTTTTGACTGTCCCAGCTCCCCCCTTCCCCTTTCTCTGTGTCTTTTCTAGTTTGTCATTCATGCCTCTCCCCCCCGCCCCCTCCCCTCCCCTCAGCCATTATGTCTGTACTCAGCATCCCTTTGCACTCCATCACAACCAGCCCCCAAATCTCTCTCTCTCTCTCTCTCTTTCTCTCTTTCTCCCTCTCTCTCTCTTTCTCTCTTTCTTCAGTACTTTCTCATCTAGTTGTCATCCAGTCCTCTCAGCTGATGAAACACACTTATGTCACTGTCACTGTCACTGTCTCTCACAACCTTCTTCACGTGTTTCCTCCCTCATCATCATATTACCATCCTTAGCCCTGGTAGGACTCACTGTACCCACCAGGGATTTACATCACTTTCAAGATGTTTTTCATGGAATTAGGAGCAGCCTTATTGCAATCACAGTCTCTCCCAGAGTGCATTGCAGCCGACTCCCCTCAACCATAGCCCCATTTCTCTGATCGTGGCTCTCTTCAGAAGTACCTGAAGACCCATGCCAATCCATGTACCTGTCCCGTGCACCAACCCCTGACCATCTTGTTCCTTTATGCTCTCTCACTACTTCTTCAGCTTTCCTCGGTTGTCCAGGCATGCAAGCGACTCATGACTCATACGAGATATGCACCATGTTTCCCCCCCCGTTTCTAGACGAGATATCTGAACACTCTAAAACACTTTCTCCAGCCGAGCTGCAGTCTCCCGCTGCATGATGTCTGTGAGATCGATAGTTGCACCTATTGATTGGAACCATGTCAGATCTTGAAAAGGCTTCATCTGGTTGATTCTGCCCTTAAGAGACACAAAATCTAATTTAAGTTTCTCATTGTAGCGCGCAAGCTGCAAAAGTGCTAGCAGGGGTGCAGCCACAGGTTTAAAACTGTGCCTGAGATCTTTAAATGCTACAAAGGTTTATGCAGATCTAAGAAAATGTCTCTGTCTGTCTCACCATTATGGTCCTCTTCCTTTGTACTGGGAGCTCATTACAACCCAAGTACTGATGCCTGTGAGTGGTGTCTCCCGCTGTCCCTCTCAATGTGTCAAGACTGCTTTTTGGCTCGATCCCTTCATCTGAGGCCAGCAATAATAGAACATGAGAAACTTGAGTTAGATTTCTGTGTGATACCTGACAGTTGAACCGATAGTTATGTAGATCAGCAGAGAAGTTCATTCTGAAATGCCAGTCCAAAAAAGAGCACTGGACGTACCTCAGTGTATCTGATTCCATGAGTGATGCTGTGTGGATGGAAAGCCTTGTGATGTGTTATTCCACATTTTTGCTACCTCTCTGTTTGTCAATCCTCTGCCTCCTCCAGTTCGCCGCGTGGCCCCTCGCTTCACCATCCCCCCCACCAGTCACGAGATCATGCCGGGGGGCAGCATCAACATCACGTGCGTGGCAGTCGGCTCCCCGATGCCCTACGTCAAGTGGATGCTCAACTCGGAGGACTTGACCCCGGAGGATTCCATGCCGGTGGGCCGGAACGTTCTGGAGCTAGAGAGTGTGCGAGAGTCTGCCAACTACACCTGTGTGGCCATCAGTAGCCTGGGCATCATCGAGTCAGTGGCACAGGTCATCGTTAAATGTAAGCATGTCTCCACTGCAGCTCGTCTGCATGAGCGGTGCTAATGTGTCTGGGCTCATGAAACAAGTGTCTGGGTTTGTCCACTACATTCTATGTTCTTTTCTTGTTGCGTGCCATCGTTGAAAATATTCTAAATCTAGCATACATGCCATCAGACTCATTCATTGGCATGTATTATTCACATTCATGTTTTTCTTTTAGCGTTCCAGGATTTATGTAAAGAATGATCTTTGCAAAGGTGTCCATTGTGCACAAAATTAACTTTAGCAAAATCGTTTACAGTTTAAAGCTCAGAGATATATGTAACATGCCCAAATACAATAGAATAGAAAAACACAGATAAACCTTGAACTACTCTATTCTTCTTCTCTACTTGTCTTGAGTAATAACAGTAACACTGTTGACCTCCATTGGTAATCCATGTATTCACGTCCCTGCGGTCCTGGGGGGGCGTCTGAGGGTATGGTCTTCACAGGCTCCATTAATGAGGCCTCAGGACATGTTGTGTAACACTCAAGCGACTACATTTAGCTGCACTCCAATGGCTACCCCCCCGTGACACTTCAGCTGCAGACCAGATGCAGCTCCAGATGCATGCTGGTATTCTAGCGTTGGTCCTCAGGGTTGATTGTTACAAGTTTAGGCTTTCATATTTATATTTAGTCATTTAGCAGACGCTTTTATCCAAAGCGACTTACATATGTGCGACTTACAATGTATACACATTTTACATTTACACTGATGGCACACTGCACATCAGGAGCAATTAGGGGTTCAGTGTCTTGCTCAAAGACGCTTCGACAGGGAATCGAACTAGCAACCTTCTGCTTACTAAACGACTTCTTTACCACCTGTACCAATGTCGCCCCATGATGGGGAAATGTTCCAGACAGCCTCCCTCTAATAAAGGAGAGGACCCCATCACCATCAATACTACTGAGTACAAAAACAACTAGGCATCTCTCATGCGCAAGAATTTCATCAGTGTATTAGTCTTGTGTTTTTCGACATGACAGTAATTAACTGCCCCTACCCTATGCTCCTTATTATACCATACAATTGAAATACTTCACACTGCTTTGTTTCCTTAAAGACAAAAGTCCACTGCTAATTTAATTTACCTGTACACTTCATGAGAACCATTTGTCCACTATTTTTCTGATGGGAAAAAATGGTAAAAGCAGTGCTCTTGAGTGGATGTGCTATTTTGGTGCCTTTGTGAGGCAATTTATCTATTTCTAATCCTGCAACCCTTAAAAGCACCAGATAGTAATCAAACCAGACAGTCAGACATGCTTCTGGAAGATCCAGACGCTCATGTCCTGTATTATCATCATCATCATCAATGCAATCTTAGATTATTGGGCTCTTTATACACTCTGGCTCGGACATTACTCATCTATTACGGTCATTATCGTTTCTAGTTGTAGTAGTGTACACATGTTATTAGTATTTTAAAGCTCTTTGTGTGTGTAGAGTCTTCTGAGTTGTCATCTCGTCATTGCCATTATGCTGTAAACGGATATAAAGCAGGAATGAAATGCAATAGTTTCTAGAAATAAATGCATTTTAGGGGATGAGCATATGCCTTGAGGTAAAGACATCTATAGTATAGAAGTGGATACAGAGTCTGTACATTGGTAACACTCCTGAAAGGTAAATTCTGTTATGCATTGGGGCTACACCACCACCTTGGTATGCATCAGTCTCCTCTTTAAGCACATGCTGTGTCATCCATTATTCCTGACATAATTATTAAACTCAAGGTTGACTGATGCTATGTGATATATATAGCATGTTTGGTCTTTGGAAGACCTTTTTGAAAATAACAAATGATCTGTGTCTTTACCTGTCATACTGGTATTTCATCAAACCTCTCCCCTCACTGTCAGTTGCTCTGTCCTGCTCATGCCCTTCCAGCTCTGCCTAAGGCTCCAGGGATGCCCATTGTTACCGAGACAACCGCCACCAGCATCACCATCACCTGGGACTCGGGGAACCCTGACCCTGTCTCCTATTACATCATCCAGTACCGCGCCAAGAGTCCCGACAGCAAGTTTGAGACGGTGGACGGCATCACCACCACGCGCTACAGCATCGGCGGTCTCTACCCCAACACCGAGTACGAGTTCCGCGTGTCCGCCTTTAACAGCATTGGACAGGGGCCTCCCAGCGGCAGAGTGGAGGCCAGGACCGCCGAGCAGGCGCCCGCCAGCCCTCCTCGAAACATCCACGCCAGGATCCTCTCCTCCAACACCATGATGGTGCGCTGGGAGGAGCCGGAGGAGCCCAACGGCCAGATCAAGGGCTACCGCGTGTACTACACCATGAACAAGGACCAGCCCATGAGCATGTGGCAGATCCACAACGTGCAGGACAGCGTCATCACCACCATCCAGAGCCTGGTGCCCTCGGAGACGTACACCATCTGTGTGCTGGCCTTCACCTCGGTCGGAGACGGACCCCCCTCCGATCCCATTCATGTTAAAGTCCTGCCTGGAGGTAAGGAGCACACGTGGTCACAGCAGCGTCCAGTAATGACGACACTTAACACAACATGTCCAGTAATGACGACACTTAACACAACATGTCCAGTAATGACGACACTTAACACAACATGTCCAGTAATGATGACACTTAACACAACATGTCCAGTAATGATGACACTTAACACAACATGTCCAGTAATGATGACACTTAACACAACATGTCCAGTAATGATGACACTTAACACAACATGTTCAGTAATGACTACACTTAACACAACATGTCCAGTAATGATGACACTTAACACAACATGTCCAGTAATGATGACACTTAACACAACATGTTCAGTAATGATGACACTTAACACAACATGTCCAGTAATGACGACACTTAACACAACATGTTCAGTAATCACTACACTTAACACAACATGTCCAGTAATCACTACACTTAACACAACATGTCCAGTAATGACTACACTTAACACAACATGTCCAGTAATGATGACACTTAACACAACATGTCCAGTAATGATGACACTTAACACAACATGTCCAGTAATGATGACACTTAACACAACATGTCCAGTAATGATGACACTTAACACAACATGTCCAGTAATCACTACACTTAACACAACATGTCCAGTAATCACTACACTTAACACAACATGTCCAGTAATCACTACACTTAACACAACATGTCCAGTAATGACGACACTTAACACAACATGTTCAGTAATGACGACACTTAACACAACATGTCCAGTAATGACGACACTTAACACAACATGTCCAGTAATGACGACACTTAACACAACATGTCCAGTAATGATGACACTTAACACAACATGTCCAGTAATGATGACACTTAACACAACATGTCCAGTAATGACTACACTTAACACAACATGTCCAGTAATGATGACACTTAACACAACATGTTCAGTAATGACGACACTTAACACAACATGTCCAGTAATGATGACACTTAACACAACATGTTCAGTAATGACGACACTTAACACAACATGTCCAGTAATGATGACACTTAACACAACATGTCCAGTAATGACTACACTTAACACAACATGGGCAACGACACAAACCATTTAGGATCCTTTCATTGTTACAGCTGCTGGAGAATCTGGTCGCTTGTTTTGTAGCTAGAGCAGAAGGCGTGTTACTGTTATGCTAACGGTTCCCATTCTGGTTCAGTTCCAGGGCAACCAGGCAAGTTCCAGGTGGGCCGAGTGACTGACACGAGCATTGAGCTGACCTGGGAGCCAGCCTACTCCAAAGAGGGCATTCTGAGTTATGAGTTGCAGTTTAAATCCAAGTTTGGGAATCAGGTGAGGTTTCACTGTGTCTATGCTTCTTTTGTTCCATTTGTCTATACAGGTCTATACAGAGCACATTAAGAACAGCATAGGCCACAAAAGGCACATAGAACAAATTAAATAATGTACTTTAAAATGACTAGTTCTAAATGTTTTTACTTTGTGCTTATTAAATTACCTATTTCGTATGGCAAGCCTCACTTTACGAACCATAACTGAGATTGAACATGTTTTTCCACCTTTTAGGAGAAAAGGACCTTTGGGCCCAGATCCTCCTATGTCATTGAAAACCTGAGAGCCAACACCGAATACTTCTTCTCCCTGGCCGCCAAATCCAAGCAGGGCATCGGCGCTTTCACCAATGAGATCACCGAGAGAACCGCCCAAGCCAGTATGTCTCCTCAGTCCTTCTGCCTACGGTAGCTCTGACCAGCAGAGCCCCCATTGATCTGTTCCTAGCACCCTTAAATGGCTCCCTTCGTGCTCATCCAATTTCATTAGTCACCATTGATCGCCAACTCTTAGTAGGCGAGTTGGAGGTGGACTTTATGGGGTTTCTGCCATAAACTCCCCAACAACATCTCGCTACAGAAGTTCTTTTGGGCTCTTTAATGATTGAGGGGAGGAGAGACGTTGAAGGAGCTGTTTGAGGGTCACGGGCAGAGAGATTATGCCTTCTGGTGCGTC
This sequence comes from Clupea harengus, assembly GCF_900700415.2. NCBI lineage: Eukaryota > Metazoa > Chordata > Actinopteri > Clupeiformes > Clupeidae > Clupea > Clupea harengus. Next base: position 1,741,806 of record NC_045173.1, on the reverse strand, counting down.
TGGTGTGTGGGTTGTTCTGATCTATCACCTTCCCTTGATTTCACCCACCTGATCTGTGTGCTGGGAGAGTGACAGTGTGTGCTGTCTGTGTGGAAGCGTGCATCACTTCACCCAGGACAAGTCCACTGCTCACAAAATGGCTGACGGGATGCAGGCCCATCTCAGTATGTCATGTGCGTGTGTGTGTGTGTGTGCACATCCATGCGTTGTCATCCTCCACCTCCATCTCCATCTCCACGTCTCCTCATGCCCATGCCTTGTGTGTGAATTGTATCTGTGTGTGATGCTGTGGGTGCAGACTGTGTGTTTTCAAACAGATGTCTCATTACCACAAACAAGCCTCAAACAGACTGGATGTGTTTTTTTTTATATTATACACCCTGTTCTTCACAAACACTTTCCCCCTTACACAGTTTTTTTTTTCTGTTCCCACAAGTCCAGCAGGACAAATTAGATTTCTCTCCGTACAGCCCTCCATTACCTAGATTTTCTATCTCAGTTGACTTTTCATTTTCAATCTTGGAGCGGTGAAATGGTCAGTCTAGCTCAGGATGTCAGGTGTGTTGAAGATTGACTGTATGGGCCTGTATGGGTTTGTGAGCAGCCGTGCGCGGGATAAACCTTTGATACACCGAATTTAAAAGGTGTTAGAAGCAGCGATTCAGAGGTAAGTGAGGCTCTCTCTGAGACTGTGGGGGCAATTACTGTGATAGCTGAGACCTCAGCTGTGATGTCATGCACACACACACACACACACACACACACACACACACGCACGCATGCACAAAGACCACACCTCAAGGCTATTTTCTTTTCTTTGATCACATAGGCACTCTTAGTGTGGGAGGGATCAATCTGCGGCAGTCTCATATCCACAGTTTTCTTTTGAAAAGATTGAAAGGAACATTCTTCAAAACTTTATCCTGTAGACCTCAGTACAATCTATCTGTCTGATATAATTGGTTTGCCACTTTTTTTTTACCAAATTGTTTTGATGCTTTAACAGCTATTGGTTTTGATTGAATGTGAAACAGAAAACTGGGGTATGTCTCTGTTTACTTCTGCTGTTGGAGCCACAGTTTTCACACTGGCTTGGACTTCACTGCATGCATAGATTTTAAACACCCAGACATGCATGGTGGGTGCAGTAGAAATAAACAACCTTTTGTTCATTACCAAAGAGTTCCCTCAAAATGTGTGTGTGTGTGTGTGTGTGTGAGAGAGAAAGAAAGAAAGAGAGAGAGAGAGAGAGTGTATGTGTATGATGTGTGTGTGGGTGTGTGTGTGTGTGCGTGTGTGTGTGTGTGTGTGTGTGTGTGTGTGTGTGTGAGAGAGAAAGAGAGAGAGAGAGAGAGAGAGAGAGAGAGAGTGTATGTGTATCGTGTGTGTGTGTGTGTGTGTGTGTGCGTGTGTGTCTGTGTCATGGACTGCTTGATTGAGGAATTGACCTGCAGATTGATGGCCTCTTGGGTGATGTTTCTAGAGTACAGACTGATACGCTGATGTGAGTGCTCAGCCTGAGATCTCCAAACCCTTTCCTCTGCCTACCATTCCACGGTAGAGAACAATGCAGACACACTTGGGTGGCGAACAGATTGAACGGGAATGGCCTCTGATAAGAATACCATTTCACTGTGCAGAATTCATTTCAGACACTTACGACGCCTTTGTTATGCATTGTGATTGCAGCCTAAAGCTATTGGAGTTTTATCTTCACCGCTGAAGGTGCAGGCACTCAAAAAGCCTTGTTGTCATCTCCGTTGCCTTGAAGCCCCTCTGTTGCAGCCATTCAACCAATAATATCGTATGCTCCGTAATTTTCACAAAACATTATAAAACACAATATGGCCTATTTTTCATGGCGAGCACAAAGGTGATACGCTGTGCCTCAAAGCTTGGATTATAATCAGTAGCATTTAGGAAATCCAAAGCACTGTTAGACAGCATTGCCTGCGAGCAGCTAAATCACACACCATGGAGTGGATCCCTTCTCCTTTTCTCTTTAATGTAAGCTGCTTAACAGTTTAGTGTTAATGCCCTAAGTGTCCAAGTTAACTTTGGGAATTTGCAGTAGCACTTCTTTCTGAGTTTGCCCTACATATGAGTTCTTTATCTTCATGAGCTTCACATTTGAAACCCATGGGCACAGCACACACAAGCACGGACAGTGTACACATGTAGACATGGACTGAGGTCACTAGCCCTGTGGTCCGGGCGGCGCCTCTGACCCGCTCCAGGCTTGAGGACTTTGTAGCATCTTTTGAAGAAATTCTCAGTTCCTTCATAAGCCTCCATGAATGCTTGCATGATGTGTGCCACTAAAAAGGCCCTGATTCTCCGTGGCAGTGGACTCTCTGGGCGCACTCAGCACAAGGCTAGTGGAGGGATGCCCACTTGGACCCCTTCTGTGCCGCCTCATGCCCACTGTACCCTCACTAGCCGCAGCCAATCCCAGCAAGAGTGACAGAGGCAGAAATTGCGCTGTAGGAGCGGGCAATTACACACTGTCATTACTTAAGTGTGACTTGTCGTCTTTGATAATTGAATTATTTCGGCGTCAGATTTAATTATCGTGTTCCATGTTTTGCGCACGCACACACTGAAGTGGGGAGGCAGTGGCCGGGTGGAATGCATGAATCCTGGGTGCAGAGTCACATGCTGTTATCAGTCACATTGATTATTACGAGCGCGGGATTCAGACAGCCTATTATTTTTAATAAGTCACACCATCCTCTCTCGCTGTATGCCCCCGAGCGCTTGGTCCAGCCAACACTGCTCAATCTCTCAATGCTCTCGATCAAACGTCCAAAGCCTCAAATGAGTTGCCATGCCCAGCTCATAATTGTATTTAAACTGCATTGCATGCTATTGAATGCGTAATTTAACGGGTCATATGGTAGAGGACAGGGTTTGGAGTGTGTGTGTGTGTGTGTGTCTGTGCACGTGTAGCCTTTGTGTGTGGTAAGAAAGTCTTTTATCAGAGGGACTAAAAGGTATGTATTGGTTCAATATAATATATTTTTCTATTCTCAAAGCATTTATTCTTAACATTCAATTTAATTTAATTTCTGTTTATGTTCGCTGTTTCTTTTTATTTGGTTTTATGCATTCAGCATTTCTTCATTCCAAACTTTGCACATATTTTTTACCAGTGCATTTAAGTGCCTCGCACCAGTTTTTTTTGCAGCTGTTGCCATTATAATAGTATAAAAAAGGCAGCGATAATCCTGTATGTGTGAAATTTAATTTTGCTCAGGTGGTGTAATTCACCATTACCACTCTGAATCCTGGCCGCTCCCAAGGCTGAAATGATGTCTCATTTATAGCACCACAATTCAGTCAGAAAATGAAAGGGTAGTGTGTTTGGTCTTGGCGGACTGGAGCTGCTGCTGCTGCTGCTGTTAGAAGCAGCTGCCGCCAACCTAGTGGTAACTGCTGTATAACTGTTGCTGCTGCTACTGTTGAGACATCCTAAAGCCATGAGTGCAAAGAGCCACTAGCCCAAGCAGGTGTAGACATGTAGACAGGTGGAGCGGGGGGTGAGGAGGGAGCATGGAAACACTTAAAATCACTGTGCAGACAGCTGCATGGCGTCTACCTACCAGTACAGCAGTAAACAAGTGCTGTTGGGCGTGTAAGAAGCTGATTGGCTCAAAACACCAGAAGACCAATCAGCAGCGTCCCTCAGAGTGTCCTGACCGAACTGATTCATTTACAGTATCAGACTCTCAATGTGATCTACAATAGACCAATGGGTGGCCAAGGCCCACTTCTAACATACCTAGAAGTTTCTATGTAATCTCTGAAGTAAGAAGTTCTGACATAAAGACACTTTTTCCTGGTGACATTTGATCATTCGAAGAGGAAATTGTCCTTTACTAATGTAGGCACTCCGGAAGCTTCCATTCGGTTCAGGTTTCGCCAGCAGTCTGTGCTGGAGGCCTTATCTTAACTCGGCTCTGAATCCATCAATCACTCGCCGTGCTGCAGTGGGTCGGCTGGACACCCTGCAATCTATTTCACAGCCCTCTGTGCTGTGATTATGCAGGCTGTTTGGGACCAATACCCCCCCCCCCCACACACACACACACACACACACACCCCCCCACCCCCCGTCAATACGGCATCACGACCTGTCACTTCCAGACAGAGGGGATACCTTGATGATAGACCGGTGCTATTGATCACCATTATGACAAGTCCATGCATCACCATCTCTCACCAGTGCACAAGCCTTCTCATTGCTGAGTCATCTCTTCCCCTTTTGTGTTCTCTTGGGTTAATCCTCGCCTATTGTTTTTGCATTCATCCTAATCCAGCACTGGCTGCCGTTGTTGCTTTTTTTGCTTGTGTTCAATTTGTGGTTCATTTAATTTTGCAATTTTCTACCCTACACACATGCGCCTCTGCCATCTTTTATTTTGTTTTTCTGTCTTTCACCCTGTCTCTTGTTCCTCCTGCGCTCTTTCTACGCCCTCCTTTTCCTTTCTTTCTTTCTTTCTTTCTTTCTTCCTTCCTTCCTTCTTTCCCTTTCTCTCTTTCCCTTTGACCTCCCGTCCACCACCCTCAGAACCCTCATCCCCCCCTCGTGGGGTAGAATGCTCTCCTCTTGGCTCCTCCTCCTTACGGGTAAGTTGGCGCGCTCCCCCAGAAGAGGGGCGCAACGTGGACCTGGAGGGCTACGAGATTCTGTACCAGCCCCTAGCCAGCGGGCTCCAACCAGAACCCGAGCCCGAGAGGACCCAGCGCGTGGGGCCGGACCCCTGGCAGGCGCTGCTCAGCGGGCTGAAGAGGTGGACGCGCTACAGAGTGTCTGTGGCCGCCTTCACGTCGGAGGGCTCCGGTCCACAGAGCTCGGCGCTGGAGTGCCAGACAGATGAGGATGGTACGATCAAGCCATGATTTATGGCCTCTTGAACTCCTAAATGCCTCTTTGTATCGATTACTCGAAGGAGTACATTTAGAGATTACATTAGCAGAGCACAGAAAATTGTAAATAATGTGGTAAAAACAAAAGCTTTGAAAAAAATCTAATGAAAGGAAAAGATGGACAGAAGCAGAGGTCTTTTCAGGTCACAGATAATAATGGAAAGCCAGACTTAAATGGGAGCTTGGGACATTGTGTATCCAGCAATCAATGGAACAATGAAACGAGGGACTTGAAAAAAAGATGTAAACCTCCCTTCTTCATGACCTTGTTTGTCCAATCATTACTAACTGAACCAAGCGCTATAATGAAGGAAAAGAATAATTTCATCGTAAAACGTGGAGATTCTCTGTTGTTCTCGTTCTAGTTAATGGGTGTTAATGGGACTTGTCAGTTGTTGATAACCAAGAGACATGACAAAACTAAATTCCTTTTGCCTGATTGTACATTCCGACTTGGATTTGAAAGCATATAGTTTCATCACTTGTATTACAGGTTGTGAATATTAGGCGAGAATGAGTAATTGCTTTCTCAACCTGGGGGTTTTATCTTGTATTTCCTGTGGCTTATCTATGTGTGGCCACCTTGTGAGTTGAATGCTTGAGAGAGAGATGTATTATCTTAAAATGGATGGGAATTATTTCTTGTGCTGCTCTACAG
>NC_045173.1:1726219-1731219 GCF_900700415.2 Clupea harengus | reverse complement strand
TTTTCGGTGAACCTGGCGACGAAGACAAGCGTACTGTTGACTTGGGAGTTTCCTGAGAGCAGCTCCCCGTACCGTTTCACTGTGAGTGATTTACGACCACAGCCACGTTCTCTGCATTCATTTACTGTGTTTCTTAGCATCCTGTAGGAGAACTCATGAATTTATGTATGTGTGTGTGTGTGTGTGTGTGTGTGTGTGTGTGTGTGTGTGTGTGTGTGTGTGTTCCTTTTCTCTCCTCACTCAGGTGGAGTACAACACAAAAAAGATGGAGGTGGATGCCCGACAAAGGAAGGCTGTTATCGCCAACCTGGTGCCCAACACCAGCTATGACTTTAAGATCACCAGCCCTGAAGGCAACATGGGGGGCTTGAGGCACCGCATCCCTGCCAGGACCTCCCCCCCCATCCACATCAGGCGCCCAGAGGTGGACCGCAGCCGCGAGACTGAGACCACCATCACCATCATACTGCCCCCGATGGACACCCAGAGCAATATCAGGTACGGACAGATAACTGCAGAACACATACAGTACATCTGGAATAATGCATGCTGTAAGAACACACACTTACATCAAGAATACACACACACACACTCACATACATTCAGGTAGGAAATTGTATGTAAAGGATAAACGGCACGTGTGTTCTGATATCCAAACAAACATGGATGAGGGGTAGCCTTGTCTATTCTATCCATGAATATGGGCATATCCCACCTCTAACACAGGCTCCACATACATGTATATAATGTTCATGTGTTCATTCCAGTAGTACTACTTCCTTTTAAATCCATGTGTTGTGCCGATAGCTTTGCATAGCTCTTTCCGTTATTTACTGTTTACAAGAATGCAATTCTCAGAGGCTAGTTATAGTAAAATTGTTGACAAGGCAGCACAAGATGTATTGATAGGATGTCTAGCTATGTGAAAGTATTGCTCAGCGGCCAGCCAAATTTCTATACTTTATTTTCCGTCTCCATTGTATAATCTCCTATAATGTACAATGATACTGGAGGACACAGCACACACATATCCTGTACATCAGTGATGTGTTAGATAGATTCTGACCTATGGGTCACAGATACAGATAGTTCTCTGATATTTCTTCCGAAGGCAGCCATAACCAGCCTGTTTACAATAACATCACTATTTATCATCTGCCCGTTGTGTTGAACACGACAGATGATTTTCATCACTGTCCATTTTTAAGTTCATTTTCACAAACATCAGTGCTGCCCCATTAGCTCTGGGTTTGTTGACACAATTAGTGATGTGTTATATTCATTAGCGAAATGAAGGCAATCCATCATGTTAGATTGTAGGATTACATTCTAAGACTCAAGTAACGGTTGGCAATAGCTATGGCTAGAGCTGATGCTGTGTCTCCATTTTATTGTAAAAAATGCTCGATTTTTTTTTTCTGTGTGAGTCTTTGTCAAGACAGGATGTTTTGAATAAGCTAGACTTAAAGTCAGTCGGAGTTTTAGTGGCACTTCAGTTTGTCAGTTTGTTTGTAGCGCAGGAGTTCTGCCGTGTGCCGTAGGCCAGAAGCATCTAAAGGGCACCATGTGTTGTGTTTACAGGAACATCTATGTGGTGGTAGTTCCTCTCAAGAGAGCTCGCGGAAGATTCCGGCTCAAGAGTCCTGATGACATGGACCTGGAGGAGGTGAGCACCATAGCAACCGTTGCCATAGAGCTGCAGTGTGGGTGTGGGTTCCATGGCTGGCCTCTCAGGAGACAGCTTGGGCTCAAGACATGTCTGGAGGACCACAGTGAGATGCTGGCGTATCCAATCTAACAGAAACAGTTCTTTTAGGCGTCCTCCTCACTCTCGCTCAGGCAGGGAGTTGCTCCACACAGCCTGTCCCTAGTGTGTCAGTTAGAAAGGTGGGATTTAATGGAACAGGATCTCACAGGGTTTTTACACAGTCTCAGCAGGTAATATATCAGGGTAATGCCGAGGTGTGAAAACTGACTTCACGTGCATGCTGTACACAAGACATAAATCAATGCTTATCCTGTTCAGATCGACCTGTGACCATTCCCCTGCTCTCCATGGAAAAGAAATGCATGCAAACTGTGGTGCATTTTTCTCTCTCTCTCTATCGTTCTCTCTTTCCGACTGTCTTTCTCTCTCCCTTTTTCTCTCTCCTCATTATTCTGTGCATTCAGCTCCCTGTGAGTGACCCAGCATGTAGTGCTGTGTTCATTATTGGCTCGGGCCCTTTTTAACATGTCATCAGGAATCGCTAATCAGGACCTCTGCGTTTGCTGTACTTGTCTCTGCACACGATTTCTCACCTCTGCCTTTTCTCTCTCTCTCTCTCACTCTCTCTATCTCTCTCTCTTTCTCTCTCTCTCTCTTCTTTACTAATGATCTGATTTTAATAAGAGACAACTTCTTACATCCCAGTTTCCCGTAGTCTCACTGTCTGGTTTGTGCATTCGGTGCATAATGACGGGTTTCACAGAAATACCTCACTCTTCGCCTTCGATGTGAACTGTGATGACTTTTTTACTGCTCCTCATGGTTCTGAGCACAACCTGTGTGTGCAACATCCACTTCCATAGTGATGAGTGTAGGTTGATGAGTGATGTGCATGTCTTCACAACAAACTATACATCCAGCAAGCACTCAGTGAGATACTGAAGATGAATTAGTTGCAAATGACCCTCACAGTCTTTACACTGTTTTGCCCTTAGCAGAGGGCAAAACATCATCCTTAAGATAAGCTTTGATTTCTGAGCTGTGAAGAGCAGCTGAAACACCCATGTCTTAACCAACCTGAGGGTGCACAGTCTACATAACTACTGAATATCATCCATGTCTTAACCAACCTGAGGGTGCACAGTCTACATAACTACTGAATATCATCCATGTCTTAACCAACCTGAGGGTGCACAGTCTACATAACTACTGAATATCATCCATGTCTTAACCAACCTGAGGGTGCACAGTCTACATAACTACTGAATATCATCCATGTCTTAACCAACCTGAGGGTGCACAGTCTACATAACTACTGAATATCATCCATGTCTTAACCAACCTGAGGGTGCACAGTCTACATAACTACTGAATATCATCCATGTCTTAACCAACCTGAGGGTGCGCAGTCTACATAACTACTGAATATCATCCATGTCTTAACCAACCTGAGGGTGCACAGTCTACATAACTACTGAATATCATCCATGTCTTAACCAACCTGAGGGTGCACAGTCTACATAACTACTGAATATCATCTCCATCAACTATCATGAGATGCATCACGTTTGGATGGTGTGAGCAGCTGAGATCACTTTTAAAAAGGGGCTGTGAATGTTGAGGAATTCCTATTATCAGTGAAACCATCTGACACATTGTTGGAAATTCAACGGTGTGTTTAGAGTCAGCCTTTGGGTGTGTGTTCTGCTTGATGTCAGTCTGACCATGACCCTCAGAGTCTTCTAAAGAATAAAACAGGTGTGTCAAATGTGAAATGGCATGATGGTTTCGTGTGAAAGGGTGTACTGTTGTTTTCCCTGCTCTTAGCTGTTGAAGGACATCAGTCAGAAGCAGCTGGATCCGCGTCAGAGGCAGGTGGACCTGCGGCGGGCCTACATCACGGCTCGCTTCTCCCCCGTCACACTCCCAGCATTCTTCACTCTGGGAGACCAGCTGGAGTACGGCGGCTTTGAGAACCGCGCCCTGGAGGCGGGTCAGGAGTACGTCTTCTTCATCCTGGCGGAGCTCAATGACACCACTGGGGTAAGGGCATCTACATGGGCTACAGGCTACTGAGACGAACTCCAACAAGACTGATGCAAAAATAGTTTGGTTTATTGTAATTCTGTGGAATTTCACAGAAAAAAAACAACTTGAGCAACTGACAGAATTATTCCGAGGCATATACTAAGTAACGCCCTGAAATCGTTTTTTGTATCTCCAGTATTGAATCATCTGTAGTGGTTTAATGAGGACATATAGTGTTAGTTGAGGATAGTGTTGGGTGTCATGCTCTGCCTTTGTGCCTTCAGAAGATGTTTGTGGCCAGTGAATACTCGGAGCACGTGATGGCTCCAGACTCGGACCCTCAGCCCCTGGACGCTGGCGACGGGCTCATCTGGGTGGTGGGCCCCGTCTTGGCCGTGGTCTTCATCATCTGCATCGTCATCGCCATCCTCCTCTACAAGAAGTGAGTGCAGGCCACTTGATGCAGCAGTTTAGTCACTCAGTGTCACTCAAGAGCAGGGGGCAGTGCTGGCGGGGGGCACTCAGACGGCCCGGACAGATTGAAACTCTGCATGTGGTGTTGTTTGTCCCCCTCTTTTTCCCCCTTGTATAAAACGTACGGGTAAGAACCATTAATGCGGCCCAAGGAGCTCAGTGTTCCCACTGTGTCTCGGCTGGCGGCCATTTTGGACCGAGGAGCATGTCTATGCATAAGAGATGTCTTGCAGCCAAATTGATGGTGTGACCTTGGTGTAAGTGCAGGCATTGCAGCAGGATGTATCAGCCTCTTGTTGGCAGATAAATCTGCCCTTGGGCCTGATATTTCCCGGCCCCCCTCTCCATTTAGCCCGGGAATCCTGTGCTCCCCTGGAGGGTTTGGCGCTAAACTGTCCCCAGTGAAGAGCACTGCTATCTGCAAGGGGGTGTCATGTAGCCTGTGCATACAAATGCAAAATATTGATCTCTCTTTCTCTCTCTTCTTCTGCTTTTTTTTTCTCCTCTGGCCATCCTTCACCCCTCCCTCTCTCACTCTATCTTCCACTCCTCTCTGTGCCTCCCACTCTTTTGTGTCTGGTCTGTCTCTCTTTCCCTCATTTTTTATTTAAACATCCTCCTCCTCGGCCTCCTTCTTTCTTCTGGAGCAGCAAACCTGACAGGTGAGCTACTACGATGGCCTTTAATGAGTGATCAGAGATTAGAGCTGCCCATTGTTCCAAGAGATCACACGGATCGAAAACTTCCAATGTAGAGCATTCTTTTATTAGACTGCTTTGTAATGATCTGA
>NC_045173.1:1661219-1718719 GCF_900700415.2 Clupea harengus | reverse complement strand
GTTTTTAAACATCTTGTGTTTCAGGATGGGCAGTCCAGGACCGTGAGACAGTTCCAATTCACAGACTGGCCTGAGCAGGGAGTGCCAAAGTCCGGAGAGGGTTTCATCGACTTCATCGGTCAGGTGCACAAAACCAAGGAGCAGTTTGGACAAGATGGTCCCATCTCAGTCCACTGCAGGTCAGTGACATTGAACAATTATGGAAGGTAGTGACTGTGTGTGTCTCTCTCTGTGTGTGTGTGTGTGTGTGTGTGTGTGTGTGTGTGTGTGTGTGTGTGTGTGTGTGTGTGTGTGTGCACCTGGTGGTTCATTTATACAGTCTACCTTTTACATAGGTGTGTGTGGGTTGCTTGCTGTCATCATTGTAGGTCTTGAGCAGAACAATCGCTGGCAAAATCTCTTCTATATCTTAGGAGTAGATAATGAAATAGACATTTCATTCCATTACTCACTGAAGTCAGTGATGCAGACAGGGCAGTTAGTGTTTAAAGCAGACAGGGCAGTTAGCGCTTTAAGCACCAGCTGTATGATGGAGTGCCATGTTAATGGACTGGGGTTTCAACCACCGTCTCTCTCCCTTGTGTGGCAGTGCGGGAGTGGGGCGCACGGGCGTCTTCATCACCCTGAGCATTGTGCTGGAGAGGATGCGCTATGAAGGTGCGGTGGACATTTTCCAAACTGTCAAAATGCTGCGAACACAAAGGCCCGCCATGGTGCAGACTGAGGTAATACTAATACTCTCTCATTCAAATATTCAATCAAAAACAAATCATTAAATATTCAAATATATGGTTGGTCAAATGTATAACACAAGTAATCACACACCTGCCCACAATGTACTGTAATACACACAACCCCATGCAGGGCACCTCGCCATCAAGAAAGTAGTCTATTTAAATTATACACAACTGTGAGCAGTAAGCTTGTTATTTTATGGAGATGTCAATTCTGTAAAAAACTTTCTATACTTTATTACATTGCAGGATGAGTACCGCTTCTGCTACCAGGCCGGCATCGAGTACCTGGGGAGTTTTGACCATTATGCAACATAAGAGAAGGGGAGATCGCCATCAACTCAGATCCCTTTCCCCCAGTGGTCCACGGAGCTAGAGGAGAAAACACACTTGAGAACGCCACAGTACATAATGAACTTTACCAAAAAACACTGACTGATTTCATCACAGCAAGAATGATTAGTACATCACCGACATCGTTTGGTGTTTCCAAATTTCAAAATAGTCAAAAAAATGTTAAAAAAAATTGAAAAATACATTTTAAAAAAAGCAACAGCAACACATGCACTCTCAGGAACCTGGAAGGACTGGATCTGGGATGTCATGTGTCACACTGCAAACTATTACCTCAGTGTTCAAGTATCCTATTCAATATGTCGTGATCAATTTTCTAAAAAAAAATAGTGGAGAGAAAACCTATCAAAAATCCTCAAAACAAGTAATTATCAACACAAACAGTTCAAAGCCTGGAAAAATTGCTGCATCTTCAATCGGAGTGACAGTACACCAAACTGTTTTTGTTTGCCAATGGAGCTGAATGGTTTCAGGTCGGACAGACAAATCTTCCTATGACTCAGCTGACAGAGAAGACAGCTTGTGGCTGCAACGAGAAGAAGGACTTCGATTGTGATCCATCTTGAGAATGACAATGCCATCAGAAACACCCATTAGTAACAGTACCAATACTGAAGCAGACCTTCTACCTTCAGTGCCTCGAAGAGTAATTCAAGTTTGGAAGCATACAGGTGTCTCTGTCTAAGGTGGGAGAAGAGGATTGATGGTGTCGTATGGTCGTTTCAGCATACAGTACAATACCAATGTGAGAGGATATGTTTCATTGCAACTTTTAAAGATAGATCTGAAACCTGGTGTACACAAACTATCTCTCGTGATCATAAATGGAGGGGTCATTATCTGGCCAATATGTTCCTGTAGGTAGTTTTACCATTTTAGTTTGTTTCCTTTTAATCACAACATGCTGCTTATATTGTGTGTATGCCGCAAAGAGTTCAATGTGATGGCTTGTATAAGACCAATTACTATAAACCCCTCAATGGACCCACCCAGGATTGACACTATAGCACATTGTTTTCTAATTGTTTTCTAATGGTTTGCATCCTAAAAGGATCACTGAAAGGGAACCTCCGCATCGTTTCCCTTTTTGACATTCCTTTATCTGCAGATTAGCCAGGAGATGAACAACCTGCAGTCTCTTCCTCTCTGAAATGATCCTTTTGAAGTGAGGAGATGCACTCAATCTCAACCGATGCACAGGTTATGTGTCAGGTCAGAGAGCCCAGATATTCAAGTGTTATTCTACTAAGACAGAGACACTAATTGACAACACTGTCATACTGAGATCCTCTCTGATCCAAAAGTCTTCAAATATTTTATACAATTATATTAGGTGGTGATCCTAATGGGCCAAGTGGACCTACGCATATCGAACCTACGAATCCCGAATTTAAGAAGATAATATATCAACGCAAAGTTAATATTTTTTACCAGACTGAAATAGATCCAGTTTATTTTCCAGTGAAATTTGGAAAATATTTCAGTCCGTTTCAGTTTGCACAGTTTTTTGATCCATAGGTAGCACAAAACTTGTTGAACTCGTACAGACATGTTAGCACAAGCTATGAAGAGGAAGCCAGTGAAGTGAGGTCCAAAAGACACTAAAATGAGCCTTATTGTTGTTGTCAGATATTTAACCGATATTATTTTTTATTATTTTTGTTAATATTATGCTTGAATTTTTTATTGATTTATTTATTCATATTGCGTTTTGGACTACTTATATGAATATAACCTAATGAAATGTTGTGTAGTTGGCAAGCAAATGTTACTGTACAAGGTTCAAATGTACAGCGTTGTAATCTGTAGCCCTCTGGAGTTTTTGATATTATTGATATTATCATTATTATTATTATCATTGTGCTCTAAACTTTGACCACTGAGCTCTAAACCTTGGGTCTCTGATGATGCCATGTAAGCACAGGAGCCACAGAAAGACACTGTCACAATTGCTGATGGCAGCCTCATCCTTCTGGAAGCACACGCACAGTCCCCAAACCCCAGAATGAATTCTGTTCTAATCATTCGATTGTTCATTCAATTAGCTGTTAATTATTCACTTGGGTGACCGCATTTTTGGCAGTGAATGCACAAAGGACATAGCATAATAAATGTTATTATTCTGCTGAGTCCTCTTTCCTGTGAGCACACTGAGTTCTCTGTCATTCTTACCCAGAGAGGAGAATGGAACAGCATGCCCAAGGATAACACAACATCTCCCATCTAAAACGGAGAGCAAAGCTGGGGAGCACAACCCATGATGTCCGTCATGCCAGTGAAGGAGGGGCTTTCGCATGAGTTTTGGAGCAAAAGGCACAGAATAGCCCCCCCCCCCCAAGTGTAGTGTCTTTAATGTGACCTACTGACTTAATCAAATTTCCAAGCACACAATTTAATGTAAGACAAGGATCAAAACCACCCGAGGTCAGTGAGGCTGCCCAAATGGTACTGAAAATGTACTGTATGAGGGTCAAGTGCTACTAAGTGTTTCAACTTTCAACCTGTTACTTCAGACTCTGTTGATTGATTTAGAACCATGTATGTAGATATGTTGACTTTGTATTAAAACAGGATAACTGAATATACTGTAAACTGATTCTTGGGTTCCTTTATTCAGCATGCACATATAATCTAGTATTAACTTTCACTGCTGAACATTGAATGCATTCTGTGCTGGGTACTGTATGGTCACTTTGACACATCTGAGTAATTAGTAAGTTCATATCCCTGCCAACCATTCTCACGTTTAACATATACTTATTCTGTTTTGACGCCACACCAGGAATGGAAAATTACAGAATGAAACATGCACCTCTCTTTCCTTGCCACTAGATGGTGTAATTGATCAGGTTGGACGGACACAATGCAGCACTCAGCGTCTGTTGTCAGTCACAGAGATCAAACCATGCTTATATTCTATCATTTGATTTTCTTATACTAAGAGCCTACTTTTAGAATTCTACTAAGCACTTTGACTTTTTCAATTTTTTCCTTTAAATGTTAATTTCCAAATGCCTTTGTAATGGCCCACTGAAGCCATGAATGTTATTTCACACAGTGAAGTTTCAGATTTCAACCCACCAACCCATGTCTCTGGTAACCTAACTACACAGACTGCCTCAAGGTGGACTTCTATTGTTTGTAGTGGGGTCCTATTTCCACTATGGGTCCATTTTGATTGGTCCTCTCTTTGGGCAAGTTCCCACTAAGGACTTTCTCAAAACAGCTATTTCCCTACCCACCGTCCCCACTGATAAGATATACCTCAAATCTATTAGTCTCTTGTGTTTTGCTGTTTTTTTTTTCTCTTTGTCAAAATGAAGAGACAGCGTGGCAAATGGAGATGCCCGGCAACAGGGGACAGTGAGGACAGCACCACCACCGATGGATCCGTGAGGTCAGTTCTTGTCACTGGTAGGGGTACATGACAGAAATGCGTGGTGTACTTTTCAAGGTAACATACACACTGAGGAGACATTCACTAGCCAGTCTTTCCAGTGCTAAACGCAAGATAACAATGGACAAACTGGCAATGTCACTGTCAAAATAACTGTTATTACTGCAATATAAGCCAATCTTCGATATTGGGCTATCAATCTTGTTATTATTATTATTCAATTAAGCTACACTCGATGGATAATTATTAAGGGCAACATTATTATTATTATAATTATTATAATATAATTATATAATAATTACATTTTATTTCATTATGTTTATCAGTATACTACAATAACAATGACATGGTAATATGTAAGTATAGAAACTTGGAGAAAGTTGTCTTGTTTATGGATTGCTTGTTTTTGGAGTTGATAAATATATGCTGTAAAAAGGGATAAGGGGGGGTCATGGTCCAAACTTACAAAATGACAGCAACTAATACAGGAATAAATGATGGATTAATAAAGTTTAAAGGTTGCAGGCAGTTGCTTTAAAATGTGATGTCAATTGCCAATTGCTCTAAACAAACAAAACAGCAGTCAAGTCAATGCACAGATAATTGTACACATAACGATAGTTCTCTACACTTGAGGATGTTGAGTAATTCAACAAAAAATGCCCTACCAGTCAGTCAGACACAATAATCAGACACTGTTGTTATTTTCTTGTCAGATACTTGCTATTCTTTTTCATAAATATATTTGCAACTCATGTATGCAGAACATACAACATTCTGATTGATAAGGGTTTCAACAGCATAAATCGATAGACTTGTGTGGTCAACATCCATCAGCAGACAGCTTCTTATGTCCTACCTCCAGTTTGTGGAGTACGTAAAGAACTGGATGATTTTAGATAGCTGTCTCGATGGAAGTACGTAAAGAACTGGATGATTTTAGATAGCTGTCTTGATGGAAGTAAGTAAAGAACTGGATGATTTTAGATAGCTGTCTCGATGGAAGTACGTAAAGAACTGGATGATTTTAGATAGCTGTCTCGATGGAAGTACGTAAAGAACTGGATGATTTTAGATTGCTGTCTCGATGGAAGTACGTAAAGAACTGGATGATTTTAGATAGCTGTCTCGATGGAAGAAAGTAAATAACTGGATGATTTTAGATAGCTGTCTCGATGGAAGTACGTAAAGAACTGGATGATTTTAGATAGCTGTCTTGATGGAAGTAAGTAAATAACTGGATGATTTTAGATAGCTGTCTCGATGGAAGTACGTAAAGAATTGGATGATTTTAGATAGCTGTCTCGATGGAAGTACGTAAAGAACTGGATGATTTTAGATAGCTGTCTCGATGGAAGTACGTAAAGAACTGGATGATTTTAGATAGCTGTCTCGATGGAAGTAAGTAAAGAACTGGATGATTTTAGATAGCTGTCTCGATGGAAGTACGTAAAGAACTGGATGATTTTAGATAGCTGTCTCGATGGAAGTACGTAAAGAACTGGATGATTTTAGATAGCTGTCTCGATGGAAGTACATAAAGAACTGGATGATTTTAGATAGCTGTCTCGATGGAAGTACGTAAAGAACTGGATGATTTTAGATTGCTGTCTCGATGGAAGTACGTAAAGAATTGGATGATTTTAGATAGCTGTCTCGATGGAAGTACGTAAAGAACTGGATGATTTTAGATAGCTGTCTCGATGGAAGTACGTAAAGAACTGGATGATTTTAGATAGCTGTCTCGATGGAAGTACGTAAAGAACTGGATGATTTTAGATAGCTGTCTCGATGGAAGTAAGTAAAGAACTGGATGATTTTAGATAGCTGTCTCGATGGAAGTACGTAAAGAACTGGATGATTTTAGATAGCTGTCTCGATGGAAGTACGTAAAGAACTGGATGATTTTAGATTGCTGTCTCGATGGAAGTACGTAAAGAACTGGATGATTTTAGATAGCTGTCTCGATGGAAGTACGTAAAGAACTGGATGATTTTAGATAGCTGTCTCGATGGAAGAAAGTAAAGAATTGGATGATTTTAGATAGCTGTCTCGATGGAAGTACGTAAAGAACTGGATGATTTTAGATAGCTGTCTCGATGGAAGAAAGTAAATAACTGGATGATTTTAGATAGCTGTCTCGATGGAAGTACGTAAAGAACTGGATGATTTTAGATAGCTGTCTTGATGGAAGTAAGTAAATAACTGGATGATTTTAGATAGCTGTCTCGATGGAAGTACGTAAAGAATTGGATGATTTTAGATAGCTGTCTCGATGGAAGTACGTAAAGAACTGGATGATTTTAGATAGCTGTCTCGATGGAAGTACGTAAAGAACTGGATGATTTTAGATAGCTGTCTCGATGGAAGTAAGTAAAGAACTGGATGATTTTAGATAGCTGTCTCGATGGAAGTACGTAAAGAACTGGATGATTTTAGATAGCTGTCTCGATGGAAGTACGTAAAGAACTGGATGATTTTAGATAGCTGTCTCGATGGAAGTACGTAAAGAACTGGATGATTTTAGATAGCTGTCTCGATGGAAGTACATAAAGAACTGGATGATTTTAGATAGCTGTCTCGATGGAAGTACGTAAAGAACTGGATGATTTTAGATTGCTGTCTCGATGGAAGTACGTAAAGAATTGGATGATTTTAGATAGCTGTCTCGATGGAAGTACGTAAAGAACTGGATGATTTTAGATAGCTGTCTCGATGGAAGTACGTAAAGAACTGGATGATTTTAGATAGCTGTCTCGATGGAAGTACGTAAAGAACTGGATGATTTTAGATTGCTGTCTCGATGGAAGTACGTAAAGAACTGGATGATTTTAGATAGCTGTCTCGATGGAAGTACGTAAAGAACTGGATGATTTTAGATAGCTGTCTCGATGGAAGAAAGTAAAGAATTGGATGATTTTAGATAGCTGTCTCGATGGAAGTACGTAAAGAACTGGATGATTTTAGATAGATGTCTCGATGGAAGTACGTAAAGAACTGGATGATTTTAGATAGCTGTCTCGATGGAAGTACGTAAAGAACTGGATGATTTTAGATTGCTGTCTCGATGGAAGTACGTAAAGAACTGGATGATTTTAGATAGCTGTCTCGATGGAAGTAAGTAAAGAACTGGATGATTTTAGATTGCTGTCTCGATGGAAGTACGTAAAGAACTGGATGATTTTAGATAGCTGTCTCGATGGAAGTACGTAAAGAACTGGATGATTTTAGATTGCTGTCTCGATGGAAGTACGTAAAGAACTGGATGATTTTAGATAGCTGTCTCGATGGAAGTACGTAAAGAACTGGATGATTTTAGATAGCTGTCTCGATGGAAGTACGTAAAGAACTGAATGATTTTAGATAGCTGTCTCGATGGAAGTACGTAAAGAACTGGATGATTTTAGATAGCTGTCTCGATGGAAGTACGTAAAGAACTGGATGATTTTAGATAGCTGTCTCGATGGAAGTACGTAAAGAACTGGATGATTTTAGATAGCTGTCTCGATGGAAGTACGTAAAGAACTGGATGATTTTAGATAGCTGTCTCGATGGAAGTACGTAAAGAACTGGATGATTTTAGATAGCTGTCTCGATGGAAGTACGTAAAGAACTGGATGATTTTAGATAGCTGTCTCGATGGAAGTGCAACAATGAGCACATGATGCTGTGGGGCTCCACCCAATAACATTAAGAGTGATGGGAGCTGTGCTATAAAACCCAGTAAGGGACACAAGCAAACATTTCACACAGTATTCTTCAAATACCATTAAATACAGTACTTACATCATCCAGTATTCTTCAAATACCATTAAATACAGTACTTACATCATCCAGGAACATTTCACACAGTATTCTTCAAATACCATTAAATACAGTACTTACATCACCCAGGAACATTTTACACAGTATTCTTCAAATACCATTAGAATACAGTACTTACATTATCCAGGAACATTTTACACAGTATTCTTCAAATACCATTAAATACAGTACTTACATCACACAGTATTCTTCAAATACACCATTAGAATACAGTACTTACATCATCCAGGAACATTTTTGTTCCTTACATCCTTCAGAAATAATTGTCTTTGCTACGTATAAATCAGCTGAGCATCTACATGTCTGAAGAACATTAACAAGGATAATAAGTGTTCAATGACAACAGATTGAATTGCCTTTTATTATGATTATGTATTTGTTTACGGTAAATACATTTTAAAAAGGGATTTGGTTCTTCTGTCTGCAGCTAATAGCTTAGAAACAGAGTGCACTTGTGGATGCACTCATCTGACCCCAGACAAGATTCTGGAAGTTTCTTTCCCCAGAGACAATGCAAGAAGATGCATATCTGAATCCTTTCTCACTATCTGCGTGTCAGAGCATTGCTCTTTCACCTGCTGTACTATGATGCCAGCCGCTGATAAACAGTCTGGTGGCAGGTGTGTCTCCTTCCGTGAAGAATCTCAGCCTCTGTTCCCTCTCTTCTTTGTGTGCGTCAGGCTTTTCTCGGGGATTGAACCCGAGATGCCGGATGTGGGGAACCAGCGCTTAGCCCAGTGTGCTAATGAGAGGACCCAGTTGCAGGATGTTGAAAAGGATGGTTTATTGCAAAACAGTGGTAATCCAAAACACAGGAAAGCAGTGGAAAATCCAAAAACACAGAAGATCAGGTGTAGGCAAAAGGCCAAAAACTAAAGAGGTACAAAATGTAGCTTTCAGGCGGACCTGAATACAGAGCTACCTGAGGCGGCTTGAGAACCACGATGCGACACGTACCTTAACCACACACACTTGTCTCCCTGGGAGAAGACCAAGCCCAAAAAGTCCGTGAGAGCACTAGCTGTGTGGTTAGGCACTGCGTGTCTTTGCACAAAGACTAAGTGCTTGAGAGCACTGCTGACTAAAGTGCGTGAGAGCACTACCAACAACAGTCTAGGAACAAAAACAATCTAACGACCCAATGAGGGCCACAGAGATTAGCCAGGAATTTATACCCTAGCTAATAGAGGGAAGTGACAATCACAAGAACACGACAGGTGAGAGCACACAATGGGGAACAGGTGAGAACACAAATCACAATGGGGAACAGGTGAGAACACAAATCACAATGGGGAACAGGTGAGGGCACACAAAGACAACAAAGGCACATGTGGACACAAATGAGTTCATGATGTCCCTTTGGCCACCAGAGGCCGCCAATGTGCCAAACGGTTGCCCAAAGTCGTGACAGTGTGACATCCAAAGCATACTGCATTATATGCCTTTCTAAATATAGTTATTTTAAGAATAGAAATCAGTGTGATGCTACAACTCACAGAGCTTTTTAGACAACCCTCCCTGAGTGTGCATGACGTCTGATTCTAAAATATGACTCCCTTGTGAAATCCAGCATTTTGGGCCAGAGTTTTGTCATGATGAGTTTTGTAACTCTACCTTGTGGCCCAACACTATGGCCCTGGCCAGGGCCTGTGAAGACCAACAAAGCTTCTGAAACATAAACCCAGAGTTCTGGCAGCGGGGGTTACCAGGCTGATGGTACAAATAGGAGAGGAACGCCATCTGAAACAAACGATCTGAATCAAACATCAACTCTCCTTGGGTGTGTTTATGCAAGTCGTTTTTTTCTCTGACAATTTCAAACTCAGAAACTATTACATAATGGAGGGTTATTTCACAGTGGCATGTGAATTATATTTGATAACCATAAATTACAAAATATCTTCTTAAGGGAGAGGTTCGACTGCCTGCAGGCAGAGCTTAAGTCCCTTTATATCTACACAATAGAATACCAGACACCAGAAATGATGGTTCCTGATCAGTGTGTTCTTCGCTTCCGATTTTGGAGTGGCTCACAGGTGTGGTTGTCACGATATGTTGATGTGTATTTTTGATAATTGCCACATGGCATTTGGTATGGCTTTTGAAAAGGAAACAGAAAGTAGGTGGATATCTCCAAAGGGCTCAAACATACACAGACAGATGCCCAAACGCCCCATGGCTCAACTCTCACAGTTTCAGTAATTTATTTCGACTGTCTGTGTCACCACAATGCCTCGCTGTAAACCCGCCAATCAGAGCAGAGCTCATAATCATTATTAATGAGCCTACCAAATAAGGGACAACAGCTTGTTTCATTCTAAGGCCAAATCACAGGGTTGTAAACGGACGTGTGAAAACCACATCAGAGAACAATTTCAAACACTAAATCAATGAATTCTGTGGTACCTTGAACGAAAATGTGTCAAGTCACACGCCCATTCATTCCTCCGCCTGAGCTCTCATGGCAGGAGGTTCAGCCTGTGCAATAGTCATCATGTGTTTTCTAAGAAGCGCGTGATAACCTGCCACCAGTAGCCCAGCGCTGGGGGGGGGAGGGTGGGGGGGGGAGCTTCCTGGTCCATCTGTAGGGCTGGGGGGGAGGAGTTTCTGCATGCTGCTAGGACTACAGTAAGTCACCTCCTCAAGCATGTGTGTAAATGAAAGCAAACCGCTGAAAGAGAGTGACGGTTAATAGTAATAGAAAGAGAGAGTGGCAGACAGACAGGGAGAGAGGATTGACATAAGCACTAGAAACACCAGGAATGAGAAGAATGAACAGGAGGTATTCGTTGGACAGCTTTGACTCCCCTGTGTGAGTACATTTCTCTTCTAAACTCCATGCTGAAGTGTGAGAGCTTATTGCTATCATCATACTGCATAAATAAAACACTGTCTTACTCTGTAAGACTGACTACACAGACAGTGACAGACTGTAGCTATACTTGTTTCGGTAAATGAGTGTGCACATATCTGGTCTTTCTCTCCATGTTGTGTGATTAAAGAAATATAAGAGAGAAACTAAAAGTAAGAACATCTTTCATTCTTGAAAAAGAGTTCACAAGGCAGAGCATGATGGGTAAATTCCTTTTGTTTAGAGACTGCAAGTCTTTCAACAAATCGCACTGATCCGTAACAGCAGATCTAACAGTGCTGTCTGTTCAGTTGCATTAAATGAGGCTTAAATGATGCACCCATTTACCGTCTCAGGTTGTGTTTTCCAGTAGTTGGCGGCATGAATGCACTCTGGGTGCACCCTGCTGCTGGTGAGATGGTATCAGACGGCTCACGTGCCTGGGAGTTGGGAGAACTGGTTCCTCTACTTGAGATTATTTTAGTGTCTTTGCCATTGTCATGCATCACACTCTCTGAGTAAATACATGCTTAATGAGCTTATCCCAAAGCTAATCATATTTCTTCATTACATTTTACATTTTATTTGGGTACATATGAATTTGTTGAGTTAGTTAACTTCTTGCTTGCCGTCATCATTCATTGGTAATGTAATTGAAATAATGGAAACAGAAAAAGAACAAAAAGAAGTTGAAAACCCTGGCCTGATAAAGTCTTAGCTCATAACATATTCTTAATTTTGTTGTGAATAAAATTATTTCTGATACCACTTTACTGGAACATAATCATATCAAAGACAATCAATGTGTTGTGACAAAACAGTAGCACTTTATATATAATGTACTACAGATATTATGTTGTGATGACTCCATGCCAGGAGAGGGTCTGTGCAATAACCTGTTCATGACGTGGTAATGTCATTCCTATGACCGTGGGTTCAAGTAACGTGTAACCACATCTGCATCGGTTCATATTGTGCCATACTGTACTCGATACATGTGATGCCATCTGCATTGGTTCATATTGTGCCATACTGTACTCGATACATGTGATGCCATCTGCATTGGTTCATATTGTGCCATACTGTACTCGATACATGTGATGCCATCTGCATTGGTTCATATTGTGTCATACTGTACTCGATACATGTGATGCCATTCTGGCAGTAAAACAGCTTTGACGACTGGATGGTATCAAGACTTATTTATAAACGGAATAATTACACTGTTACATTTGTTTTTTATATATGCATAATCTCTGCATCTTCAATCCTGGGCCACAACAGCCCTGACAGCAGATTTGCTAGATGTTTAAGTAAACATTACACTGTTGTCATTGTGGATGCTGACTGAGCCGTGTTTGTTGGTCGTCTGGTTTGTCTCAAAGCACGTATTTGCATTTGACCAGATTTTGAGCTTCAAAGCAAGCCTGCATGGAAGCTGAATGTACAATCAGATAAAAGCCTGAACAGAATGCAGAACAGGAATAGCCACACGCAGGACTCTGTGTTCCCACAGCATTCAGTAGTTTGTAGAAGAGTACAGTATAGAGTGCACACACCATGCCTAAGCCTACGGCATGCATAAGGTAAAGCTCTGGGCTGAATACAGAGATGTCTTGGGATATGATGGGAGAGCCTTGACGCTGTGGTGCCCCCTGACTGCAGATTAATAGTGTTTCTCCGACATGTTGCTTGCTCAGTGGCCCCTGACTGCAGATTAATAGTGTTTCTCCAACATGTTGCTTGCTCAGTGGCCCCTGACTGCAGATTAATAGTGTTTCTCCAACATGTTGCTTGCTCAGTGGCCCCTGGGAGAATGGAGGAAGGGCCAAAGCGACGGGCCCCAGGCGAGGCTCCGAGGCCCCCAAGAGGGCACATCTGGACGAGGCCCATCAGCAGATCGTAGAGTTCAACAGGCTTCTCAACCAGAGGGCTCTCACCAGGTCAGTCTCTCCAAACCACTGAAGCAAGGCAGTGTTAGTGAGAGAGAGGGATAGAAAGAGAGAGAGAGGGAGAGAGAGAGCGGAAGAGAGAGGGATAGAAAAAGATCGTAGAGTTCAACAGGCTTCTCAACCAGAGGGCTCTCACCAGGTCAGTCTCTCCAAACTTTTGAAATTTATTGTTTGGAGGATAACCCCTTGAGATGCAGCATCTCGTTTTTGAGGGGGTCCTCAAACCACTGAAGCAAGGCAGTGTTAGTGAGCATGTCATCGCGTATTGTGTTACTTTATTTCACATCACACAACAATCTTATATCTGTCATGGATGCACACTCAGGTTAAATCAAACAGGTTATTGTTTGGTGGAGTGTTATTTCAACCTCTACAATCATTGCATTCAACAGGCAACAAACTATAGAGGAAGAAAGTTTAAACCAATCAGATGGCATCATCACCCACCATGTAAGTTTACATTTGGATTTATATTTACTCATTTAGCATTCCGTTTTGTCCTGAGCACCTTACAATACAGTACAGATGCACATGTTTATCAGTATGGGTACTCGATTGATATCATGACCTTGGAGTTGTTAGCACCTTGCTCAGCCACTTCAGCCACTTCAGGGGCAGAAAGGTTTTCCTTTGGTTACATCGATGCATGATGGTAAAACAAAACAGGGGGTTGAGTCTAAATAAACACACATGGCTCCAAAACCTGGTATTTATACATCTTTTCAATTCACAGAGATTTGAGAATCACAAAAAAACGTTCCGCAAAATGTTCCCAGAAATTCCAGAGGAAGAAGACCTGACTCATGGTGAGTCGGCAAACAAGGCCTTCCTAATCTCCGTTCTTCATCTGTTTAATCTGTAGTGGCTGTGACTGATTCGTTGACTTGTCCTCTCCAGCGTTCACCTGTGCCCTGCAGAAGGAGGTGGTCTATCATGGCAAGCTTTATGTGTCCAGCCAACACATCTGCTTCTATTCCTCTGTGTTGCTCAAAGCCACCAAGGTAGGATTAGTGCCCCAGTATTCTTCTTCATGTTTTACAGGGAGATTACTGGGAGATGCTTCAGTTCCATAAACCTATGAGGTTTTCTTGCATTGAAACAGGTTTATGTATCCTATAATACGAGTTTTTAACCTGGGCTCATCTGTTTGGGTCAAAATGTTTCCAAGGGACAAAAAAACAACAAGCATCTGCGTCAAAGTAAACCACTTGTGTTCGCCGCTGACAGGCTCATAATGCTATTATAAGGACCCCTACAGAGATAGACCTGTGTCTGTAGAACAGAAACTGAAACTGACACCAACATCTACATCTGGTAGAAATATTAACCTGTAGTTCATGAATAAGAACTATTCTACATGGACTTCTTCTGTGAAGAGAAACTGTTGGTTTATCAGGCCCGAAAATACTGCACATCTTGAAATGACTTTAAAGCTAGAGGTTAAAGAGCTGGCTATGGATGGTTGCCTGTGATGCTATGGTTGCATGTTGTCTATGCTGCTTTAGGTTATCTTAAGAAACATTTCAGAACATTCAGAGGTTTCTTTATGGAGACAACTTTATGGGGGCTTTTTAGGTTGTACAAAACACTTGAGGGGCAGAGAACCTAAGATACAATATTCACCAACCTTAAAAATGGTCTTGGACTGCTGCTAAAAGCTTGAGATGAAATTGTCAGGTTAATGTGTAGTCATGTTGTCATCCAGTCCAACTGAAGAAAGTAGAGTCTGAAGTGCCTGCACTGCTATTGTCCCCAGGTGATAATTGAGGCGGAGAGCATTCAAGCTGTGAAGAAGAAGAACACGGCAAAAGTGGTGCCCAACGCGCTGTCGATAATCACCAGCAACGGAGACAAGGTACACATCAGCTCAGCAGGGAACATTAGTGTGAGTCCCACTTTAAGTGCTGAGTGAATAAATGGCAGGTTGCATTAAGCGTAGAGTATAGGCTTGGCCAGCTGAGCTGATGGCTATTGAGCCGTTACGCAATGACATAGATCATAAGGGGGCAATTATCCAGCGGTAACCATTGTTTTGCGGCTAGTACTACAGTGTACTTGGAGACTGTTTTGTCCTGCGAAAAACATGTAACCTTGTTCTAATTCCACCCACTTCCCTTTGCTTTCATTCCTAGTACATGTTTGTGTCACTACGAAATCGGGACGTATGTTTCAGGCTTATTTTAACAATGTGTCCTCAAATTCAGGTTTGTGGATATTTTTTTTTCCCCCTTTTTATTGGTTAAAATCCTACCTCTGTCAAGATGAATCGTAATTCAGTATGTGAAATGAAATATGTATCACTTCAACCCAGGTCAACAGTGAAATGAACAGTACCCAGATATCCCCGGCTAGCATTGACCCAGAAATGGACATGGTAAGACCACTCATATCAATCTCATTTTCAACTTAAGTCTCATTTCTATGTTGATTTCCCAGCTCATTACTCCAGGGATCGTGATGACATGATCTGTAATTACCATTCTGTCCACAGATATCCAACTACTCTAGTCAGGATGAGAGTGTGAGTCGGCGGACCAGTGTGGATGACCCCCTTCCCTTCGGCTCGTCCTACACCTATGCAGACCTGACCAAACGTGAGCATTAGCTATAGGACACTAGCTATAGGCATAACAGACATCAGGGCTGCCAGCAGGAGATAGCTCCTTCAGGCAGGGAAGTGTGTATTGAGGGGTTCATTGAGATGATCTTAGAGACAGACAGAAAAAGACTTACTTGATACCTTTAATTCCTAATGTAGCCTCTTTAGAATGGCCCAGGACCAGGTCAAGCCCAAGGAGCAGCATCAGCAAGGATGACCATTCCACAGAGGATGAAGATGCAGGTACCAACGACAATAATCTTTCAAATAAGTTTGTAAAGGAGTCCAAATTTGGGAGTTGTATTTGACTGTAATCAAGTTGCTCGTACTTCATGTATGTTTTCAGCAGGTGGATCGCGGATGTCTTTTGAATGGGAGAAAATCAAGTCATTCTTCAGTGTGAGAGAATCCAGGATGAACTCGCTTATCCTCCTCTATGTCCTACTGTGAGAACCAACTTAACTTCATTTCAGGCATTTAAAATACTGACTGGTCTATCACATTCAAAATACAGACAGGTCTATAACATTTAAAATACTGACAGGTCTTTCACATTTAAAATACTGAAAGGTCTTTCACATTTAAAATACTGACAGGTCTATCACATTGACAGAAACCCACCATTTAAAATACTGACAGGTCTATAACAATTTTTTTGGCTGCTCATTTCTTTAGTAGTGATTGATATATAAATGGGATTCACATGTGCTCTAGACCTCTGTATTCCCCTTCATGAAAATCATACATCTTGTTTATTAGATTCATCTAAATTTAGATTAACCATGATCATCTGTGTTTGCCATATGCACTACAGCATGTGACGTCCAGAATGTCTGTGAGGGAATACTATATAAGAGCATAAGCCAGTCAAGGGTCAGGTTGAACTACCAATCAACCCTAAATGTGTTTCAGCAGGAGAAAATGTAGACAATATTATCACGAGACAATACGAGACACCAGGAAATGTTTCTTTGTGGATATTCTCGGCATGTGGTCATTCTGGATCCCTGAAATGCTTCTCAGGAAATCTTCAGGTGATTAAACATAGATGTCACCCCTGATATCAATGTACTAAGAGAACGATCCAGTCAAGGTCATTTCTGTGTAGAAGAGCACTTGGTATCACACACACAGTATCTCATTTACAGCTTCAAAGTTCATAACATTGGACAAGCTGCAGCTACCACATTT
This sequence comes from Clupea harengus, assembly GCF_900700415.2. NCBI lineage: Eukaryota > Metazoa > Chordata > Actinopteri > Clupeiformes > Clupeidae > Clupea > Clupea harengus. The sequence goes on along the minus strand of NC_045173.1, from coordinate 1,701,816 downwards.
TTTGACACACAGGGGGCGCTGCACCTGACACATTTCAATATCTCAGGAACCGCTTAAGCTAAAATGTGGTATGCTTATACTCGGCTGCATTTGCTCTCATAAAGTTCCATTTGGGTTGCTCAACCACATTCAGCAGCTAATACATGCTTGAGTGAATGGATGACATTTAATGGAATTGTGTAGGCTCATTAATAGTGCCATATAGAAGTTATTGACCCAATTTCAAACAAATGTATCCAAAAGATATCATACAAGTTACACCATGTTTTCCTCTGTTCTTTTGACATGGTTTGGTCTATCTTAAAAAGTCATCAGCTTTAAATCCTTACAGAACATTTACAAAATCATTCAATCTTTTGCCCTAATGATTTCTGTTTCTGCAGATATTTTCTAATTTATGATAATATATACCCCTGTCCTGTGCGGTTGCACAGGCGGTCATATAGTGTTACTGCTTCACACCTGCTTTTTGCCTATGACACTGTGGGGGGAAAAGGTTGTAAAAAGGTTCCTGTTTGAAAAAAAAGAACCAAACACATAAATATTCCAAAATGTTGTAAATGCAATGAACAATATTTGTTTTTGTTTCTTAAATAAAAAAACAATTGTGATCAATAAATTATCATAAAAGCTTGATGTATCAAATATGATACAAACAATCTTATATGTAAATGACAAAATTACTTTTTGTATTGTCAAGAGGTCCAATAAAAACTTTAATAATGAGAATTGCCTGGCTGACATTGGATGTGCCAGTCTTTACAGGGTTAAATTACAAGTACATATATATATTTTGTTCTTCATTCTTGCTTATTCTCTCACTTTATGCAGCAGTCATATTATGTACCACTATGCGGTACGTCTGAGGACTGAAATATGCATATTGGTGATGTATAACATGTTTGCATCTATGGTTCCAGGGTTGTGCTGCTCCTTCTGTCATCTGGCTACATTGGTCTACGCATAGTGGCCTTGGAGGAACACTTGAGTGCTCTCAGCTCTGTACAGGAAGAGTGAGTCCCTTCTTTAGACTTACGTCAATTTTTCATTGTACCTTCCTTATGATAACAGCCTGAGCTTTTACAGACATACACATATTGATAAGTTACAAATAATAAGTACAGCACCGGCCACAGTAAAATGTGTAAAGGCAGTTTAATTTGCAGAAGTCTATAAAATCAGCTTTGTCATGCTGAGAGTGGAAACTGGTTCATTTGTAAAGCAGCTGGGAGAATTTTTTTTTATCTGTTGCAAAATCAGACATCACATGTGCTGAAGAACTCCTCTAATTGGACGCCACAACTTGTCACCTGTTGACTCGTAACAGGCACTCCCTGCAGTCGCAACAATGGATATCGTCATATTTGTCTCTCAGGTTTTCAGATGTAATCTTGTTATCTTTTAATGGTGACTGACATTAATTTAGCATTGAGTCTAAATAAAAAAAGCTTTGCCTCATTTAACATATTGTTCTATGGCAATTTACTGAAATGTATGTGTGTGCATTGGGGTGTATATGGCTCATTAAACTAAATATTGTTTTCACTTCCTCTTCCTCAGATACAAGGAAACATAGCCTTTCATTCTTATGAAGACGTGAGACGTCACATGTTGAAGCACACGGAGGGCAACATTCCTCTCCATTCAGCCAGGTGACGCAGCAAAGCACTCGGACAGAAAAGAGGAAGGAGCAAAGACCAGAAGGAAGAAGGAAACCGCCCAGACCACCAACTCCAGATCAAACAAGAAATCCGTCATCTCAAAACCTCCCACTTCTTCCATCTCCATGGCTGTGCAAAGCCACAGGTGGGAGATGGGGGTGGGGGAAGCCACATTAACATTCTTATTCCATCTCACGGTTTCTACTACATCCCCCAGAATGCCATTTTAACACTGTACATACAATGCATCCATGCCAGGGTTATTACAGAAAACTAAGACTGAAATTAAAACTAGCAGTGAAAATAATTTTGTGAGAGACACTGGCCTTATGAGGACCGTGAATGAATCACAAATGTATAAATAATATATAAGCATACAATCCTAGCATGCCATTTTAACATATTCCAATTTTTTAAAAATTATCAATTGTGGTCCTTTTTTTTAAGTTTTTCATATTTGTGTACAGTAGGCCAAGACTGGTACAATGTAAACAAATGAAAGAAAATATGTTATTTGGTAGCAAAATTGTATATTTATGTTTTATATCCTTTATATTTATGTTTGTTTTGATAGGTCTGTCCCTGATAAACACTTGAAAAAATAGTTAATTGCGATTTCTTGAGCAGCCTAACTGTGGTCTGTTATGACTGTCTTTCTTCACAACCTTCCATAGCCTACATTATCAAACATTTCCAAAATGAAATTCTTAAAAATGCTTTTGCATTTGAAACCTACAATTTGGAAATCTCTACTTTACTTTACTAATTTAACAAGGAAAGAGGTTATGGCTGTGGTCCCTTGTAAATGTTCAAACATAGATTTCCTGTATATTTTCACAAATCAATGTTGATTTTTGATTGTTCAAATATTAGCTAAATACATTAAAAAATGTCTTTGGAGAGATTTAGCCTCTGACATCCATCCAGAGTTCAGGAGATTTTAAGACAACGCTATGAGTTGCTAGAATTCTGATTTGAAACATGTTTCAGTGCTTTATGCTTTTTCTTTATGTGAATGTTGGAACATTTTTATGAAGTAATGTTTCAAGTTGGCCACAAGATGGCAACATCATAAGCTTAAGTGAATACCTAGAAAAATCATTTTTCATAAATGAAATAAAATAAGCACCTAAATCAATTTTTTTTATGTGTTCCTGACAAGGCATTCCCAGCTCAATGTGTATTTTCCTCTCATTTAAACATGTGAGTAGGTGTTTAGTCAGTGTTAGTGTTTGAGTCTTTGTGGACAGATGAGTGATATTTCATGGTACACCCTAGAAGAATTCTCCAGAAAGGGCCGAGACATTACAACCCTAAGCTCAAATGGCTGCAAGAGCTGCATGTCGACAGACTATGAAGGGCGGAAGTGGCAGGATCAGTGATTACCACTTACTTAAGCCTTATAAAAATAACTCATCAAACCTTTATTTTTGGTCTGAATCCCCTTCAGAAGATGAACAACTCATTCCACTAAATCCACAGATAGACAATTAGCATTATTTGGAGACAGTTGCTTTATTCGTTTCAATTACAATACAACAAATAAACAAACAAACAAAAAAAACATTAAAATATTCTTTAAAATGGAAACCACTTCATATATGGAGCTAAAGACTGAAGACATTTCAGTCCCAAATAAATAGTGTCATTTAGTCTCTCGAGTCTCGATGAAGTCCATTAAAAGGTCAGTCACCACTACAGGACACTCTAAAATGGCCTCTGTCCATTTATAAGCAAGGTCCCTTGGTTTATGAAATATTATCTTTTTACAAAAATAGATTTGGCATTTTAAGTTCGACATCCATGTCTCTAAAGCACATTTAGTGCACCAGTCAGTAAGGTTATATAGAGCGGAAGAGATACAAAAACAATAACGAACAAAAACCTGTAGTAAGGAAATACCAAAAGACATACAGGACAGAAGACCAACTTTCAAATTGGCAACAATTATTTCGTTTGCGTGCAAGGTTACTCAAAAGAAGCCTCTTCCCTTCCCAACATGCTTCATGTATCCCAAAGACGTGAGTTCATCAGATATGTAGGCAGAGCATATTCACTGCAGCTCAGGGACACCTGAGGCGGTTCATTTCAGCCACTGAGGACAAACAAGCAGTGTGGTTTCAGTCAGTTGGCTTCATAGGCCAGAGGAAATCACAGGTCGATTCAAGTGTAGTGTGTGGTCCTTCTAAATTGTCTGCAGACGCCACATATATGCTGCAAGATCAGCAACCACATCAGGAAAGCTCCGGGCAGAAGCAGGGGGAGGTAGAAAGAGCAGTTAAGAGCCGGTGAGAATCCAAGTGGTGGTTTGCGTATGGAGAAGAGACAGACCATGTGACTCATGTACAAAGAACTGGGTTGGAAGTTCAAACCCTTCAAGTTTCTGCAAGGCCAGGAATCAAAGGCCAACAGATGAAATGAAAGCAACCTTAACACAGACACAACAAAAACCTGGGGACAATTGGCATGAAAATATATACAGACGAAACAAAAGATAAGCAAACAAAAACAAACAAACAAAAGATGCAACCAAACAGCTGCCTGGAAGAAAAAAAAGACAGGCACAGGGGCATGACATTAGGTTGTGCCCATCTGACTAGACACATACACCTGCTCAGGCTTGTGCTGCCAGTTCCTGGCCAATAAAGCGGCGCAGACGCTCCAAGTACTGGCTGTAGAGCTCGATGTCGTTGTGCCCAGCTCCCTCCACCCACAGCGGCTCCACAGCCTTGGGGCAACGCTCAAACAAGGCCAGCCCGTGGGAAAAGTCAATCACCTCGTCTTCTGTGCCATGGATGATCAACACTGGAGATGTGATTTTGGACACCTTCTCAATGCTGTGGGGGGGGACATGACAAGAAACATCAGCAACTGTAACAACCCTTTTACACATTCGAGGAACAGTGTATGAATGACATATATAACTATGACTTCATTAACCCTACCCATACCACACAAACCCTAACTAGCAGGCTTAACCTACCCCCTACACTTATTTGTGCTCCTCACGGTCAATACCACGTCAACAGATGTGTGGACAAAATGAAGTCAGACAACTGAAATAAAGCGTACACACAGAATAAAATCCAGGATCTGAAATGCATACAGTGGTCTGCAATAGGTCCAACACTTGACTCACTTGGGGAAGGCATCAAAGCAGTAGGTCTTCTTGGTGTCTGGGAAGGCCACCCTCATGCCAGAGGTCAGTGGGGAGTGCAGGACCACGGCGGCACACTCGTACCGTGATGCCAGGTCCACAGTGGGCACGGTGCCGATGCTCTGGCCGTACAGAATGATGTTCTCTGGACTAATGCCATACCTGTGTCGGGAAAAATGTGGCCAATCATTTGCACCAGAATGTCTTTTTTTACTACTGTATATCCCACTTATTACTGTATTAACTGTATTAATCGTACTTACACCATACAATACTTCTTAAACATTGTATTACTACTACCTCATAGCCTGACGTTGTCATACTCATAATTCTAGTCAGAATATGAGTCTGATACCGCTCCAATGGGCTGTGATTATGGGGCGTGTTTCAACCGAACCAGGAAAAAAAATGCCTCTTCGCTCAATTGGATATATCTAGAACCAATCAGAGCAACGTAGTATAACCATAACGTAGACCATGGGGCCAGCTGATACATTAAACTTTTACCGGATCCCGTAGGAAGGACGGCAAAAACATCTTTTCGATCGACAAATGCCTTGATCGCGTTTCTCTGTTCCTCTTTCAGAATGAATGTGCTGTCAATGTCTTCTAAAACAGACTTGAATCACCACATTTCAGCTCTCCAGCGGCAGCCATGTTTGTTGAAAACGAATTCACCCCAAAAGCTCTTTGGTGACGTGGTTGATTACGTTACGGTTGATCATCTGTCCATCATCGTATAAAGCCCGCCTTGACAATTTGATTGGTACGGCAATGTCTGTCCGCAGATAATTTCTCCTCAATGGAGTAATGCCAGACCGAACTTTCCCAACCAAAAAATGTGTGGGCGGGGCTAAGTTCGGTCTGGTATCCAGGCTAACTACCTCATTCACTTCATTTCACTTATTACCACCACTAATACTTACACCTGCACTTTTTATATACTTATCATATCTACACTTCTTAACTCAATTGCTGCAAGTCCCAATTCTGTTCATATTACATATATATTTCTTACTGTACATATCTATTTATTTATTCACTTATTCCACTTTACATATGCACATACTCTGCACTTTTTTTGCTATTTTGCACTTCTGGTTGGATGCTAAACTGCATTTCGTTGTCTCAGTACTTGTACTTGTGTGCAATGACAATAAAGTTGAATCTTATCGAATCTAATCTAATCAATGACACTGGTTTTTAGACAATGTTACATTTCCTTGGTGTGGTGAGGTCACAGGGTTATGGCCCTGGACACCCGCGTGTGAGGCCATGTGTGTTGAGTGCTCTCTCCCATCACCACTCTCCTGTTAATATAGCCTCTTGCATGTGGGATTTCTCCAGGGCATTTATGTCTTGTGATAATGGTCATTGTTTATGATGGTATATAGATACCAACAATATCCACAATTACGCCTTTTTCATCCCACCAATGTAATGCATCCGTGCAGGTGTGATTCATTTCAACAGTATGGCCACCATATGAATTCCAAGAGGAATTTCACACACTGTTGTTGAGGACTCCCTCAAGTCACTGATATGCAATGTAGGTATAACTGTAAGGGCTCCCGAAGCAGTGCGTGAGTGGTGACAACATCTCTGTGCCGAAGTTAGACGTCCCAAAAGTCTATATTACCTACAATGATGACAACATCGTTTTGAGTATTAGAATCCCCATAATCAACAGATAAAATGCCATTAAAAAGTACCTGGTCCGCAGTGCATGCCATGCTGCATCAATGTCTGCATACAAGTTCTTCTCTGATGGTTTTCCTGTGCTGACCCCATATCCAGAATAGTCATAGGAAAAAATGTTGCAGTTTATGCGAGTGCCCAAGCCAATATAGAAGCTGCTCATCTGTCCCAAGTCCACAGCATTTCCATGGGAGAACAGGACTGTGTACCTGTAAACCAGAGATGATACAGGTCTAAAAGGAGACTTTGAAGGTAAAAAAACAAAACAATCTAGTCCCCAGAAACAGTTTATTATTGACAAACCATCGAATAAACTGTCTAGTGTTAAGTAGTAGCAGTAGTGGCCGAATAGTTCGTGAGCTTATCACAAAAAGTAAAGATTAGGTTCCCGTATCACTCACCTGGCTGAGGGAGCACATCGGATGTACATACAGCCCACTTTGTTTCCTCTGCTGGATCGCGTCAGGAAGACCTCAGTCCCATCCAGTTCTCTCTGGGAGTACTGGAACTCGGCGCGTTCGCTCAGTTGCAGCTTCCATCTGCCTTCACTTCCACTTCTATCTCCACCTCCAACGCCGAGTCTTGAGCGCAGCCCAGATGTCCCTAAATTGGACGGGACCGGTTGTCCCGAGTCTACATCTGGCAAAAGTGCATAAGTGGGTTCCGGGGGCAAAAACGCTAACTTCGCTGCGATACGACTTGGACAAGGTGGACAGCAGAAGAGGCTGCAGAGTTCTCCAACTGACAAACCGTTCATCTTCTATGACCAAATGAAAACTTAACCTGACAAAAGAAAATGAAACAATTAGACAGAACATAGTAAACAGACCTCAAGTGTACGTGCAAAACTTAAACTTAAAGATGTATCAACGGAGTTGATGTTAACCTCACCGCGCAGCTAACGTTACCATCGACGTTGTTAGCTCGTAACCCATTTTTAACCCAAAAGCATTTGATAAAAACAGTCACATTAATTAACAGCGTTAATGATAACGGAATAAAGGGGCATATTCTTCAAAGTTGACGTTGAATGACAGTCAGCACACACAACAAACCATCAATTAAGCTTGCATGCAACATTTAACAACAGTGCAAGTTAACGTTGGTTTGGTCGAATCAGACGGTTGAGCTGACATTACGTCTATTTTTTATTCACACAACATAAGGTACATTGAAAGAAAACGCATGATTGTTGCCGAGTGATAAGGTAAAAGGATAAGGTCGTGACAAGAGGAAATGTTAACTTAAAGCGAATTTGATTTCGTCAACGTCAAGTTACAAGCGACGAAAGTTAGCCATTATTCCAATAAATTAACGTTACAACCAAAGTGTTAACTTCCTATTCCAAAGCATCGCGATGAAGAGAGATTAAGTAAACAGGGCCTTTAAAAAGTGTATACGTACCGATTGTGGCCCTTTCGACAACAAAAACATAAGTCTAAGGTTGGGTAGATAACGTTAGGCTGGCTAGCTAACAAGAAGTAATAGTAACGTTACCATAGCTAACCTTCAGGACAGCTAACATTAGCTAGCTAACAAGCTAACGTCAGCAAACAACAACAACATAACGTTACTCACTTACCACAATCCCGTATAGGTGCAGACCTAACAACTTTCCCCTAGACATCAAAATGCTGAAATATACTCGGAGCAGCTGATCTGAGGCTTTGTATTCATGCTGATCTCTGAAAGCTCAAACGTCACATTGAGGGTTCGAGTAGGTTTGCCATGGGCGTTTGCTAGCGAGCAATCTAAAAGGTAGGGTAGCTAGCGAGATTCTATCCCTCAGCTACCGGAAATTACGACCATGCATCCTTACGTCATTCAAAACAAAATGCCATAGAATGGCAGAGAGTAGGCTACACCTTGAGGCCTTTTCCAAACCAGACCCTCCCCACTCCCAGACCGAGACTGCGGAGGGCACTCAATGAAGGGGTAGGGTGTGATACACGGCAAACTTTGGGATGCTCTTGAATGAAAAAGGAAATTGACGTCAGAGTCGTTGTCATTGAAATAACGAACATAATACATATTAAAAACACCCTAAAATAGGCTACGTTGTCGAGACTCGAGACCCTGGGATATATAGGATTTCTTATTTCTTTCATTATGTCCGTGTGGAGCTGAATGTAATGTTTTATTGACGTTAACCTGCTGTAATATGTAAACCCATTTTTGTCACTCTTTATAACAACCCTGATAGCAAGAGGCCAGTGGACTGCTGTTTTCCCACTGGTGTCAACCCTTACCATTTTCATAGATGTTACCAGTGCGTAACATAAGTCTAAAATTGACAGTCATTTTTCACCTTAAAGAGCCTTCTAGTGCCGGGACTTTTTCTCTGTGCAGCTGATGTTTTAAATAGACTATGCCAAGGATATGATTGAGAAATTCCTGGAAATGCTAACATTTTATGTTATCTTCTTAATACCCACACTCAATTTAACTAAATATAATGGTGGTCTGAGAGGGGACCTGAAGTGGCACATCCCAAGTGGGATGCTTAAGAAAGATGATTCAATGCTTCCTTTCTGATCTCCTTTAGCGTAGGGTGCAGTGGATCATCCTTTACGAAAGGAGAGGAGAGAAGTAATACTGTTCACTACAACACAACATTTAAAGACCCACATCAATAACATCCACCAATACATAATTATGTAGCCTAGTGTAAGTGCAGTCGGATTCTCTCAGCACTGCGGTTGTCTTTTCCTAAGTCTTTATGAATTCCCCTTGACATCTTTCATTGACCTCATGATGTTTTCCATCGAGATCAAGTCAAAGTTCCACTCCCTGTGAATTGGTTTGGGATGATGGACCCTCCACGTGGACGCGCAAATGGAATGGAAGTGGGTAGGGAGAGGGCGTAGGGTCCAGTCTGGAAAAGGCCCCCTGTTTCAGGGAGTTGATTCAAATCAGACCATATACAGACCTTAGGCCTACATTTCAATATGTGATAATAAAGCTTTAATGTTGTGCCGTGTAGTGGGAGTGATGCGTGTGTAGTTGCCTGAATTTTCATGTGAGCTTGTCATATGAAATACTCAGTGTTCAGTGTGTAGAATGTTAAGTCTAATAATTTGATTGTAGAGTTCTAATTTGGAGTGTTATATGTTTCCTCTCTAATGTTTTGGTTGGCGATGAAGAGTCAGTGTGTTGTATGAACGCCCCTAGTGGGATTTTCCTGGTGTTTTAGCGTCTTTGTCTACCCAGAGCCTGTAAAATGTGTCTGCGTATATAAGCCCACTCCATTTGCCATTCTGTATCAGTGTCTGAGTGCTTGTGCCTTTGTATTAATAAACGGCAAGAAAGCCAAAGATACACCTGACTCTGTGAGATCGCTACACTGGTGTCAGAAGTGGCATCTAGAGATGACCATACTTGACAAAATGGGAGAACAGCTATGCTATGCTATGCTATGCTTTGGAAATAGGACAGCAACTTTATTTTTTCAAGGCGCCTGCTGGATAACCTGAACATGCCCCCAGCCCAGGACCGGTGGATAGAACCAGCGCCCTGCAACCAGTACAGGAGGCTCCCATTCAGGCTCTGCAATGGGCCAGCTACCCTTGAGCGCCTGAAGGAGAGAGCTCTGGCGTGTGTTCCCTGGAGCCGCTGTGTGGTTTACCTCAACGACCTCCTCATGTATGCAGCTGACTTCCAGAGCGCCCTGGTGAATCTGCAAGAGGTCTTCCACGCCATCCACCAAGCTGGGTGTGGCTGCATCCGAAAAAGTGCCACATGTTATGGACAGACACAGCATTCTTGGCCACAGTAGGCATATCTACGACCCAGCCAAAGGCCCTCACTCGCTTATTGTGAGGCTCGATTCTTGGTCTAAAATCTTTTCAAATGTCATTTTCAGTCATTTTTGCTTATTCTCACTTGTTTACAGAATGACAAAAAATCCCCCCCCGGATTTGGATGCCTTTTTTAATTTCCAGTCCCCAGAGACCCTATTCTTTTGGAAGGAGTCCATAGATAAAAATGTGAATTGCCTGTTCTAGGGGAAAAACCTGATGGTGTCATGTAACATACCCTGCTTGAATCTTTCCTGGCTCTTAAGAAAAACACACTAGATCCAATGGTTTTCCTCTTTCATTTAATTATTGAGGTCTATATTTGTCATCTTACGTGACTCATGTATCTATTTTTTTCTATTAACCCTGAAATTCCCAGAAAAAAACACCAAACTGACCCATTTTTGGCAAATTACCCTTTTTTTCTCACGTCAGTGGTGCCCCACCAGACAGTGATTAATATTAACCCCCCGTGAACATGGAAGATATCAGCAACAACACATCCGAGATGTTTTTAAATGAATAACACTGTACACTGTTGATGTACTCAACACTCACCATGAACTCAATATCAAATAACTGGAACACCTTTTAAAATGATTACGGTTGGAGTGTGCATTTTTAAAAGATGACCCCAAGGGGTGTCCCGAACCACATTACTACAAACCGCATAGCAGCTAGTAGGAACTACAGGTGTGCTCATCTGTCCTTCACATGAGCATGCATATACCATCAAAATGAACTTTCAAATAATAATGTTATTTACCAACTACCATTTTCCACCACATGGTGGCAGCAATGACACACGGAGAAACATGCCCAGTGAGAAACATGCAGGGCCTTTTCAGTGTTCCTGTAGATGTGAACGGCATAGAACATTCATGTTTGTTGACTTATCTTGTTATTCAATTCAATTCAATTTTATTTATATAGCGCCATAACAATACAATTGTCTCTAGGCGCTTTACAGAGCCCAGAGCCTGAACCCCCTTAGTGCAAGCACAATCGATAACAATTGTTATGAATCTGTAAGTAGACGATGGGTTGACTCAAAAACGATCCGCATACGGATGTAATTCTAGAATGTTGATTGGTTAAGATGAGTTACCAGGCAGGAACTGGCTATTAGCAGGACCTCTATTTTTTCGCTGAGCTACAATGTCGTTTGCCTGACTTTTAAACGATCGTTTTATTTTTTTTATTTTAATTCTGTGAAGTTATAAGTTTTAATACTCAACTGTTTTGTTAACCGAATTTTTACGAAGTCATACGGCTAAACAAACAACCGACTTGTTCACCGAACTTTTCAACCGTGGAAAATACATAGCAGCAAGCTAACGTAGCTAAACGATGCGTTAGCTTAGCCTGGTAGTCAACCTGTTGACATCCTATCTTGGTCGCATCGGGTTTAATTCATTAATAAACACGTCTCTTACCTTGAACGTCTACTCCTCATGTCACGAAGTTGCTACACTAACTGTATGTAACACTATGCACAAATGCAAAATATATCCAAGACAATATAGCATATCAATGCAGCAACCTAGAAATGCTAAGCCCCCTGAACTCCTATGCATACTACAGGTTATTGAAATCAGTTTCCGAGAATGGCAAACAACAAATATGTTTGCGAAGAAAAGAGCAACCTTCCTCGCAATTTGTTTGTAATGTTAGTTACAACCAGTCAACAGTTTTACAGAGGTATAGAAAACATTGGTGATAGAAACTAGGTTCTAAAAAAGGTTCCCAATTAACGTCTTTGAAACCAATCTTATTTATTTAGTGACATAATCTTGACAGTGTCACATAACTGCTCTGAACTTTGACTGACAGCTGAGTACTTACACATTACAGCCATCAGTAGAGCTAGCAATAAATACATTTTCCAAACAAAGTGCAGTAATTACACTAGGGTGCAGATGTATATGCACACACATGATAAACAACATCTGAACGAATTTAAATACAATTCAATAGCAAACATTGAAAAAACTATGACAGTGTATGTTTTTTATTTTATTTGATGCAAGACATTCAGTGTCGGGTGATTGCAGGGAGATAGGTGCCTGTCTTCAGGTGCAGTGTCTTGTATGATGTGGTCAGTCTAAATTAATTGAGTCTTGATGTGTTCCATTCAGTAGACCTGTGGAAATATACTGCAAAGCATATACTTGTTTTAAAAACATGATTACTAACACCATTCAAAACAAGACCTGTTTAGTTGAAAGCCCACTCACCACGTCAAGGTACAGGTTATGGGTGGGGTGTTAGTGAGACAGGACAAGACAAGACAAGACAAGACAAGGTGTAGGAGCCATTTCTATCCACCTTTTAGTTAGGTTTATTTTAATGTTACTTATTTTAGCCACTTGGGCGAGTATTGCACTGGGTGTGGCTCGTCACAGGAAATTGGGTATATCTACAGGTGTGATTACTCAATTAGGGAAAGGTGTGGATGGCGGGGAACACACGCCGTCCACACTGAGGCTTATAGGATAGCCTCCACACAAGGTTAATGAAAAAGAAAAGGATGCTTAGATACTTTTAAATAACAAATGTGTATAACAGACATATGTGACAGACATACAAACTTCACAGGGACATACATAGAACATGGTATACATATAACATACATTTAAAGGGGAAAATGGAGAGAGAACCAAACTTACCTGTCCCCTTACAAAAAACAGTAAATACAACCTGTGACGCACGTCTAACCCCAGGTGTGCGCTGACAGATAGCACGCCGCACTTGGGAACCGTAAAGGACTTCCTACAAGCGCAACGCACGCACTGCTCGCTGACCACACCTGTAAGACAGTAAAAACAAGGCACATCTTTCTAACCCCAGGTGTGCGCTAACCACACCTGTAAGACAAAGTCTAACCCATGTGACCGGTGACAGAAGCAAGGCATGTCTAACTCCAAGTGACTGGCATTGACTAGGGAACGCCAGCAGCAGGGCACAACTTTACCTTATGTAACCGAACCTGTAAAGCTACAGTACAACGCATTTAACCCCAGGTGTCCGCTGACCGAACCTATAAAGCTACAGTACAACGCATTTAACCCCAGGTGTCCGCTGACCAAACCTGTAAAGCTTTATTTCAACGCAGACCAACGAGACGGGGCAGTAGCACCACGCCATCTGGCTTAATGCCATTGATACAGCTTAAAGTTCTTTCCGTAACACAACTATGTGCTGTCCAGTCACGACACCACAACGTGTATGCGTCTGTGGTAAGGGCGTGGAACACGGCTTTGTCCTGTGAAAACAAAAAAACCCAGAGTAAACTTCTACAAAACAATAACAGATACTGGTAAGTTGTCAGACTAGAGAGAAAATAGAAACTACTTACAGTGGAATGTTGTTTGTGATCTGCAGCAATCACTGCAACGCACGTATTCACAATCTACAAGAAAGAAAAAGAAATTTGATGACAACATGATAGGAAAAAAGTAAAATAAAAATGTATTTCTAAGTTTTACTTACATCATCGGTCAGCCAGTTGAACTCTGGGCCTGCCAGACTGTCTAAGTCACGAAACGTGGCACGACAACTTCCAATGTGTGATCAACATCTGCACCTTTTAGGAAAAAGGAACATAAAACACATTCAACACTCTACATTGAACTTGACATGACAGTACATATGTGGAGATGTATAAATGAAGAAATACCTACATTCAGCACCTACAGCTTCCATCGAGATGTCGCACAATACACTCAATTCCTGGACATCAGAAGCGATGCCGACATCTTTGGGCGTGTCTGTTCGATGAACATATGGCTTCAAATGGCGAACATTCAACCTGTCAACCAATCTGGACACTCTTTTGGCTGTCATGGACTCCACCTTAAACGGTCCAGCCCAACGTTCCTCTGCAGCGTCTCTTCACTGTTCGCGATCTCAAAGTCATCTACCTTTGGCTCGGCGCTGCTGCCGTGATGAACCCGATAAATTGCAAAATATGGGCTCACCTTTGTGGAACGCTGCTTCGAGGTGTTTATCGAATAAACAGCGTGTTGCAGATAGACGTCCCAGTCATTCTGCTCCTCATTACAGTACTTTGCAAGATGGCGCTTAATGTTCTGGTTTGAGCGCTCATCTTGCCCATTGCTCTGCGGGTGGTAGGCTGAAGTTACAGCATGCTCTATCCCAAAGGTTTTAAAAAGAGCTTTGTTACAGTCATTAACAAACTCTCTTCCCATATTAGTGATAATCTTTTTGACACCACCCTGTGCCAAAACAGTTTGTGTCACCATAAGTCCTACCCCTGGACCGTTCTTGCCTCTCAGAGGCCTAGCCATGACCCACTTGGAGAACAAATCAGTAAAACTTATGATATGGATGTAACCCTTGGATGTCGTTTTGAGCGGCCCAATTAAATCAACTCCCATGACCTGCCCGGGACCCTGGACCTTAATAGGGTGTAGCGTAGGTGCTACAGTCTTAATTCTGTCATGCCTCTGACATGGCTCACAGGAACCAACCCAATCCTCTACATCCTTTTTCAAAGTCAGCCAATAAAAATGCTGCACTGCCTTCTGTGCAGTCTTCTGTACACCAGGGTGCTCTCCAGTGGCTGCACTGTCATGGCACTCATACAGTACCCTGTCCCTCTCCTCAGGGGTACGTACAACCAGACGTCTCTTACCTGAATTAACATAGTACAACATACCCATATCTAACACATACTGCTTTGCTGCTCTACCGACAGAAGACATCTGTATCCTACTACTTCCTAGTTGGTGGGAACCATTTGCAAGGTAATAAAATATAGCGTCCAGACGTGCAAAACTCTCCATCTCTCAAGGATGTCTAAATATAACACAATATGTCACTTACACTTCACAAACACACAAAACACAACGTAGCACACTGTCACAAACGAGAAGAGGGAGAGAGAACATGACAGCATTAGTTTGATGAACACATATAAAGTCTGTAAATGTACATGTACATAAAAACATGAGATTTAAATCCCTGATCGCTGCATTTAACGTGCTAAATGTCATCCATAAAGTTTTGGCGCGCAGCGCAACCTAGCGCTTTATTTTCCCTCAGTCACTGCCCACAACTGTTTGACAGCAGGCTATGCTACAATGTACAATGTCATTAACACATCGTGAAAAAGAGCAAAAACATCGAAACTATTGCAATAGCACCGGGAGATTTAAATCCCTGATCGCTGCATTTAACGTGACTGATTCGTGCCAAATGCGCACTGACCAGAAGCGTTTGACAGCAGGCTATGCTACTGTGGGCTAACATTACTTGTAAGAAAAATGTCACGAAATTAAAAGTGAAGGTCCTCTATTTAATAGCATGGTAACTAAGCATATAGCACTACTAAAGGGAAGGCTCGCTGTTGGCGACTTGTAACATTACCTGAGGTTATTTGTAATGCAAGTAAATCAACTTACCTTAGCTGGATGGGGATGTGTAATCTGCTGATGAAGTTTAGGTAACTTCAACAGAGGCTTTTGTCTTCAAAAAGGATCTTTTGTCTTCAGGTCTTGAAGTTTTCAAGTCTTCCAAACTTAGTCAGCTTGCATACATTACTGTCATTTAAGCTAGCCAATGAAATATTTTTTACAAAAACCTATCGATTGTGTATGTATGTGTGTTTGTAAGAGTGCTAGCTTGAGCTAACCAAACACAGTACAGTAGCTATCTAGTTAGCTATCGTAGCCATGTCAGCCTATGTAAGATACTGTAATTTTAGCTAACCAATTAAATAACTTTCACACAAAAAAACCCATCGATTATGTGTGTTTGTGATGTGTAACATATATCCTTTATCAATCACTCTCAGTTTATGTTATTTAACGCTACAGATTACACCTAACACACGTGTAATTCAGTTGCTATTAATGTTGAACAGCAACGTTAAACGTGACACCACATTAAATGTCAGGCAAACGACGTTGCAGCTCAGCGGGAAAAGTAGAGGTCCTGGTATTAGCCAATCAAATAAATGGTGTTTTCCGTTCCTGCCTGGTAACTCATCTTAACCAATCAACATTCTAGAATTACATCCGTATGCGGATCGTTTTTGAGTCAACCCATCGTCTACTTACAGAATCTTTCTTTATTCAGAAGGCAAAAACATTTCATAAAAACACGGACTTCCCTAGCACTGGCTTAAAGATGCGGTATATATAGCTAGTTTATTGTAAAAAAGAGACAGCATGAAGACAGCAATTTGTCAAATTTAAAAAGCAAAATGACAAGATTTAGTTGGTTAATATTATATGTATATGTTCCTTTGGTTTTAGTGTTTTTTAGGATTCCTCCGTCAGTGTGCCAAATTTCACAAAAAGTTACCATATGGTTCTAGGGGCTGCCATTGACTCCCATGGTACAAGAATAATAATAAAAATAATAATAATAATACTAACAATAACAATAGGTTTCCTCCTGATGGAGGAATCCTAATAATGCACCTTTAAATGTTTTGTACTTGCTAGAGACAGACTATTATGAGAAAGGGCTGGCTTAATAAATTTGTAGGTCTAGCATCCAAAGGGAAAACAATCAAGGGTTCAGATGACCCCCAGGCCCAAGACCAGGGGAGGGCATGCAAAGGTCTATGATTATACCGGGTTTTGGAGATGAGAGCTGTTTTCCTGGGCACGAATGGAACATGCGTTGTGTGGCCAGTCAGAGATCTTTGTGGGAGTGGGGAGGGGTGCAATCTGTCCCTGTGGGGTGAGGGGGATGGGAGGGAGGGGGGGTGGGCGGTCTGGACCAAGACACATGGCAGGCCTGGCTAGACCATAACAAAAACATGTATCTTCAAATTCTTCAAATGATTAAACCATCCAATCTCACCCAGCCCATTTAAAATATAATCTGTAAATGCAGGTATACCTTGTTACACAGGCCAACATTTCAGATATAGTTGCATATAAAAACCTAAAATAATTGGGACAATCAACATTGAGGAGATCAAAACTAATTTCACAAGATTGTTTCACATTCATACAGTATTCCCCTAATATCCCTAATATGTTCCCTGTTGCACTACGACGGTGATGACACTCCTGACAGAAATATTAAAACAGCACCCAAAGAAAAATGTGTACTTTACCAGTGTTTCCATCTTCCTCCCATCAAACTTTCAACAAAGCCTAGGCATGGCGTACGTCTTTGTGGTCATTTCAGGCAATTAATGCTTTGTGACGTTGTGAAAGACACATTTTCTTCTTACTCAAAAACTGCCTTAATCTTTTCATTTGGAATTGTGTTGCATTGAGTCATTCTGTTTCTTAATTTTCATTAACAGAAAATGTGTCTCTTGACACAGCAGAGGCTACTCACTGAGGCTGTCTTAGTGGCTAAAACGAAATGGTCTCATACAAAGAAAAGTTTCAGTTCCTAAACTAAATTGTAATAATTTTCATTGTACACTTCATATGTAGAATCATCTTTTGTAATTACTGTTTCTAAAGATCTTAAATGTTAGTGTGCGTATTTATGTGTGTGTGTGCGCGTGTGTGCGCGAGTGTGTGTGTGATGCTGCATGCGCGCGCGTATAGGGTAAGGGATTTGTCTCGCATATGGAGTATCTGCCAATGGTTTTGTCCTCACCTTCGTATTGTAATCAACTTGACCGTATCCCGTTGCTGCGATACAATAATTTGCAGAGACACACAAGGGCTTGTAGGAATATTGTTTTACAGTATTCAGCACTACTCTATTGAGAAATATAATGAGAATTAACTGAAGTAGATCATTTCCCCATTGCGACCCACAGTGTGAAGACTGCACTGATGCCCTAGCTTCCATGTCATGCATGGCCTTACAAATGACTGGAGACCGAATAAAATCACCAAATAAAATCAACACTGGATTGGAGCGATTTTGCAGATTTTTAGGCGTGTGACCATTCGCTTTGGTTCAGTGCAGCAGCGGAGCTTTTCAAGCCATTCAACCACACCTAGCGTTCATCCTTGGTATTCACTTTGCATCTGCACGGGTACTGAAGCTGCAGTCACTCTGTAGGTTCAGTGTGCAGTTCTGGTTGAATGTCTTTAAAGGACATCGTGTCTACGTCGCCAAGGGAGAACATTCAGCACCGGGGCTCAAAACGGACAAAACGATAAGCAGTTTGTCTCAAGGATGTCACGCCAGCGCACAGAATCGGTCTTTGGGAGAGACAGGTGCAGCGAAGAAAGGGATTAATGTACAAAAGGTTAACTGGAGTATACCGACACCGACTAGACTTCTAAGATTTCCTGCGCCCCGCGCCCAGCGCCCAGTTATCAGTTCGAGGACAGCATTTTGAATTTGACTGAGGAACATAAAACGAGGGCATTAAACATACCAGGTGAGTCAGCGCGCAGACTGTTGAGGTACAGGTTCTCGTGCGCAGTGTTCTCGTCGCGCCTAACGGTGTTCATGTTTCACCAGCGTTTGTGTTGGTGGCACACCGACTGCCTGCGGGGACAAAACATTTGTACACGTTATAACTTCATGGAGGTTATACGAATAGCTTTTGTTAGATTTCATAAACTGTAAAACCTTCGTGCATTTCGCTGTTAGCGCCATGGTCGTTATCTCAGGCTATTGTTACATTTTGTGTTTGGTAACTGCTTCAGATTTTGTCTGGAAGGAGATATGTGGTCTCTTTTCGAATTCATGGTCCTGCGTATTTGAACAGGCTACAGATATGTGTTCAGAAGACCAATTAAGGGATGTGACATCTTCAGTGCATTCGACTGATGTAAACCGCATTTACAATGTCAACATTGTACTGTTGATGCAAATAAAGGCAATAGTGCCGTTAGTATGTTTTATGGATCATCATTAGAAAATGTCTATTAAATCAGTCTGAGGGAGAGTAATTCTTCTGCCGTTAATATGATAGGCTATCTATTTGATCACTTCTGGCCATAATCGGTTAATTTAGTTGTAGGCTACCATAGAGAATATATCAAATCAAATCCTGCTGCCACAGATCATGTGGTATCAGCTATTCTGTATTTTATATAAGACAATGCATCATGAACAGTATATCCATCTTGGCAGATATTTAACACATGAAAGTTCAGCACTATTCACAAACATTTATACTTGTAGCATCTCAATTATTATATCTACTTTATCAGGTCTGCTTTCCCCTGGCAGTAGACATTGGTGCTCAACTTCAAGCTATACTTCCTGGCCCATAGCAACTGAATCAGGATGAGCAGCCAGCTACTGATCCACACAAAAGCCTGATTCAGGACAAATTGTCATGGAAGCATGGATGTTGCACATCTAGTTGAGACAATGGAAGCTATTCATTCTGTGCTGTCATGATTTATTCCACACCTTTTCCCTATTTAATGTAAATCATTACACCTTCAAGCAACCCCGGCGCTGTGGCTAAACAAACCATTTGTGCTGTTATAGGTATGAGAGTCATACTTGTGCAGTAAGATATATAATCGTCCAAGGTTCTCAAGGAGACATGGAGGCTATAAACACTTATTGTGTTATATCAATTCTTGTTTTTCCTTTGTCCTCTATTATTCACTGCTGTTTTAACTGTTGGTTGTATCCCACACTTCACCAGCCTGTGCATTCCTTTGAAATCTCTCTTTGGAGATGTGCTGGTATTTAATAGGTGTGGAGGGGGCTTGTTTGGCCTCAGGATAGTATGGCTGAGGAAAGGCATCCAAGTAGATGAAGTCCACTGAGGTCAGCCCCTGCCAATCAAGAGTGAAGGGAGGGACGATGGAGTGAAGGGGGGTGGATTAAGAGAAGTAATAGATTCCCAGGAGAATGGCTGCTGGCACCAACCTCGGGTCATGTATGATCTCTCAGCAGAGACCATACCATACTCACCACCCTCACCTCACCA
The DNA here is from genome assembly GCF_900700415.2 of Clupea harengus. Taxonomy (NCBI): domain Eukaryota; kingdom Metazoa; phylum Chordata; class Actinopteri; order Clupeiformes; family Clupeidae; genus Clupea; species Clupea harengus. The sequence continues at coordinate 1,681,650 of NC_045173.1, read as the reverse complement.
TACCGTTGGCCATCAGACATGTGGCTCCACTGTTGTCCCGTCACAAGCATAATATAGACCTCCCCCTCAGCACCCCCTTACTGGAGTTGGCCAAACAGATGCAGATGAGATGAAATGAATGGACATAACTCTCAGTGTCGGGTCCATGTCACTGTGTGCAGCAGAGAGTAGTGCGTGTGCGGTGTATAGATTTATGAGCGCTATTCTAAGCCTTGATCCTCCTTGTCCATACCTTGAAGGAACAGCTTACTGGTGCTCTGCTCATCATTGCTGCCATGTACGTATTAGTTGTTATTGTGAAGGACTTTACCATACAGAAGTGTGCCTCTTTTTTTTTGCACCCAAGGCCATACGTTCCAGCTCAATGTTTTGCTTTCTCCCAACTGCGGTCTTGTGTGCCTGTACTTGTGGGGGAGAGAAGGAGAAGCCGATCCAGCTGACTGACTGACCCCTTCTGAATGGCGTCCCTGTTATCACGACTCTGCACACAGACAGCGGCGCAGCAGTGCTCTGTGCAGGTGCTGAATTCACAGCACTAAAATAACCACCAGGTGCCCTGTGTGGATAATATCCCCCCCACTCCCTTGCCTCCCCCTGGGGGGGTGGGGGGGTTGAGTGTCTGTAAGGGCTGGCTGCATCAGGGGAGTTTCCATACTGGGGCTAAGTGATCAAGTCTGATGCTTCTCCTCTTGTCAGAGCTATGCCATGTGAGACGACAAACCCTGACAATTTTGTGCTCCGCAGACCAAGGCATCAGCCTTTTTTTTTTCCAACACTTCACTTTAAAGCTTAAAGTGTTTAGGTTTGGCACCTTGGACTGGCCACCGACCTTAAGGAAAGGCTCTCACAGTCCACTGAGGCTTTAAACTAAGGGACCAGAAATGTCATTTAGCCAGAGGTGGCAAAGGAGAAAGTCAGGACAAAGACAGGCTCAGTGAGTCAGGGTTTTCCTTTAAAAAGCCTTAGCCCAATGTCAAATATGTGACGCTTTCAGTGCAGTCATGTAAACATAGCCTTGATGTTTGTCTCAGCACAAATGTGCATTTCCTCTTATCAACAGTTACTATGCATCTCTCCCTGCCAACCATATCTTTAGTGTGACGGAATTGCAAAACAGTCCATAGGATTTATCTCCCATCCCATTGCCAGATTGAGGGATACAGTGGCAGCCTGGAGGGAGGTTTGTACATCCACGGCAGCGCTGTCACTGCATAGGGAGAGCACCATCCCTCATCAGCACCGCGCAGTAAATCTCTGTCTCCTCCAGGGATCCAGTCAGTCATTTTTAATCCTTCCTTCTACCTCTTTCTCTCTCTCCTTCTTCACTCTCTCTCCCTCTCTACCCCTCCACAGCACACGTACATCCTTTCCTTGCCCCCCCCCCCCCCCGCCTGTTGTGATTGATAGTGTTCACAGAGAATTGGTGTTCCCAAAGGGTCAAGGTTGGGTTTGTACGTACAGTGTGGTATGTGTGTTTAGGGCAAACGGCAGGCTCTGAAGAAGAGGTTCTGTGTGGTGTTGAATGAAGTTCATGAAGTCTGTGCTTCTTTGTGTATTATTTGAAACATGGTAGAAAAACTATGGTTATACTCAAATGGTGCAGTATTTGTGGGAATTCCTACAAGTGTTAGATCTTACAAGTGCTATTTTTTACATGTTGATCTTGCCAGTGGTATCCGTTGTCATGAGCACTATACACTTACATTTATTTATGAACATTATGTTTGCCCGCCCCGTTGTTCTGAGCAACGCTTAAACTGTTGGATCCGATAATGGAATATTTAGATGAGAGACTTGGCATTCATTGTCCTTCATCCATAGAGATATAGACCTGGTGTATCATCCTCCGAATTACAGGGAAATGCGATGGAAATATTCCCATCGTGACTAAACATTTAGATGTCCATTTAGAATAAACTAGGGTACTGTGAGCTGAATTTTTCACCCGCCTCTTAGCTTCTCAGGCGTTCTGCATCTATCAGGCTGCGATACGGCCAGACGCTTTTCAGTAAGCAAATCAAACGCCGTGGGCTGGAACCAAAAGCCCCTATCAACCAGAGGTCCTGTCACCCCCTCACAGCCCTTGTGTTGTTGCTCATGCCCATGCAAACAGTTAAGCCTTCATTGTGCTTAATAGCAGCACTATTCCTATTCGAGGTAGAGCTCTCAAGCAGGTATGTTTTCATATTATAAAAATAATTCAGTTTTAGGCAGGTAGATCTGAGGACAGGGACCAGAAGTGAACACTGTCTGCCTATCTCATTGTCCACCATGAGGATACCATTCTCACCACTGCACACTTTCGTTAAACCGTTAAGCATACTAAGGCACAATAAGAAGCAGTGGACATTTTGACAAGTTTGACAACACCATACAGGCAGGGCTATAAGACTGAAATATCACGGTCCAATTCTTCTTTTGAGAGCGTTGCCATGATTGGCACTCATCTCTTTTTAAGAGGTGATATCTGTGTGACAGCAACAACAATAACGTCACAGTTTCTATTCATCACCCTGCAAGAAGGGGTGAATAGATAGACAAAGATACGTGTCTCCCATTGCACCGCTGATGAGCCTTATCAAGAAGATTTTATACGGAGCGCTACCTTGCCATTACCTACTGAACTAATTAATTTCCCATTAATTAATGATACCAAAATGGTACGTACTCTAAAGCTTGACTTCCAAGAGAACTAAAGATCAGCTACAGATCGTCTGTACTGTGTTAAACAGTGCTCTTCCTTTCATCTTATTTGTCTCCTGATGCAGCTGGGTTGCAGTGGAGACTCCTGTGGTATGGCGGGGCTTTGAGGGGCTATGTCAAACATACATGGAATGTAAAGCCGCCACCCCGCTGTGCTTTGCAGGGTGGTTCTGAAAGCCAACAAATAAAGTCTTTTAAAGCGTCGCCCTAATGCCTCTGTGTGTTTGGAGAGTGGGATCAGAAGGGGCCGTGCTGCAGGTGGCCACATTGCACTGACCCGCAGGCCTGGCCGGCACACAGGCAGATGGACTGGGGGGAGGGACCGCTGTCCCTCGGACCGCCATGGGCCTGGAGAGAGGGGGGATGTTGTAGTCGTGGAGAGAGGATTGAATCTTGTGTCTGTCTGGATCTATTACACCGCTGATTGATTTGATCCGAAATAACTGAAGAGACTCCATGTCAGTGTCCTCCAACTCTTGTAGCCTCATTAAAGGTCATCAGATTCAAATCTGCCAACTGAAGTTTGTTTAAGAAATGGTTCGAACATCTTTAGACAATCTAAAATATGCCTTTACCCTTGATGCTGGGCATTCTGTGTGTGTTTGTACATCTGTCCGTCTTTTTTGATAACATAAAAAAGCTGGGTTGCAGGATAATCTTATTTAAGTTCGTAAGGTCATTTGGGAAATTTAGAGGAAGTGTTTAGGTGTCTGAATTTTTGGTTGGCACTTGGAGCGACCAATGATTTTTTTTAAAAGATGCTTTTTCTCTTGCTGTTTGCGGTCATCATCTCCCTTCATAAAATTCATAACACATCCACTAGTTCAGGTATCGCCAAAATCCCTCTTCCTATCCATGTCCACCAGACTCAGACTGGACTGCCTGTGCCCTGCAGTATGATAAGACCCCCGACACATCCCCAAATAAACACTGGACTTGGGTGATAGCCACCTCTGTAGCTTCAGGTGGCCAGGATGGCAGGGGTTCTGTCTGTTTGTTTTTTTCTCTATAACAGTTGCAGGGCACATGGGCTGTTTGATGCTATTCAGCTCTATGGTTCTCTTTCATGATGTTTTGTCTGAGAACTTATTAGTATATATTAGTACTTTGTTTTCAGAATGGACCTCGGTCACAGCAGGTTGTAGTAGAACATTCTGTCGAGTCCTTCATGAGTGTGGCTATTTCTGATATGTAGCAGGTCCCTCCTAGTTCATAATTCTGTAGATCTTGTAATAATAACTGAACATTTGGTATGTGCTCATTAACGGAACCATGGCAGATGTCCTGTGAGGGAGGTGTCAGGCTCAGTTGTATCAGAGCCAAAGGCAGGGCTCACCCACTGCTGGGTCTCCCACACGGAGCCATCTCTTATGTGCTACCAAGAGCCCTTGTGCTAACACTCATGTTCATATAGAAGACTTGACAGGTGTATGTAGGCCCATTCAAATCACAAATGAATTTGCAATTCCTTTTTTTTTACCACAGGAAGCCCTGTTGGCTGCAGTCTATAGAGCAGCCTTCTGTATCCTGGTTTAAAAGGCGCTCCTCAGTTGTGTGTTGATGGGCCGTGCCGTTAGCTGGCCAGCTGTTAGAGGTGAGCGCTGGCGATGCGTATGGTTCTGGACTGGCCTTTAGTGCCGCCGACTCCAGGGACATTTCTCTGGCTGCTCCGGTGTCTGCCGATTACGCGGCAGCCTCTTTAACCTTTAAACACACTTTTGGAGCTCTATTAGTGGGCAGTAAATAATGTATCTGTTCCTCTGTGTTGCTGCCAGTGAGTAACAGGCAACTTTCTGTTCACTTATTATTCATCAGCTGTTATTTATTATTGATCAGTCACAGTCTTTGAGTGTCCAGACTTCGTCTTGATGTTTTACAATAATAATGGCATTTCAGAGCTGGTTAAACTACTTTAGAAGATGTCTTCCGTTGAATTGAATCTCATCTCATTAATCTCATAATTATTCATCATATTTCTTGATGTGCCATGAAATACATACATACGATGTTCAATATGGGCCGCCAAGTGTAACAGACCTTATGTCGTATACGTACACGGAATCAGGTCTGTTACGCTTGGCGCCCAATGCCCCGGCTTGAAGATAAGTACTTTGGTATATTTCTACCAAAGGCATGACAGACATTTTTATATTCTTATTTCATTTTGTTTCAGGACTGACACATTCCTGACTGTTGTGAGCAAATCATTGGCACAGGCTCCATCCTGAATGACAGGAGGGGCTGATTTTGTAATTGCATATTAATGTGTTTATGTTTCTACCCAGCCTATGCAACTGGTCATAGATTGTATTTCTAACCAGTTGTCAAGCTACGATGTAAAATAGAGCTACGGACACAGATGTTGTGGTCTCCCACTGTCATGAAATCTGAAGTGAGAAGAAACCTTGACTGCCTGTGTGTTCACTGCCTCCCCATTTGCGCCTTACTGAAAATGGTGTCCCGTTAAGTTTGCCAAGCAACAAGCAAGCCATGGTCATGGTTCTGTATTTAGGTCATGGTTAGTATTTTTAATCAGCGATTTAATAATCACCTCTATCTCCGTATCAGATTCATCTGAGAGCAAGAGGTTTTGACATTGTCTAGATAAGTAGGAACACGGAGCCGGTAATGACTGCGTGTGTGGTGTTAAGCCTCAAGGACATACCCAGAACCACTCAGTGTAGCCTGATGCCCTCTGTTGTGTCAACTGTGTGGAGTGGATCACTCCTGAAGTTGCAGTTAGAGCGCGCAGACTGAGGCTTCTGAAGCGCCGTTGCCATGCAGACTGCTTGTCTATACGGCAGAGGAGTGCTCTCTGGCTTTGATTCTGTTCAGCCTCTGATGTAATCACATCCCACATTACCCACACCAACATCTCCGTGAAAGGCGCGTACGCCGGCTCACCAGAGACTGATGTCGCCCTGGAGAGCGCCGGGCCGCCCCCCCCCGCCCCCCCCCGCCCCACGCCCCCTCCCCCCCGAGCTCCGACAGGCAGGAGAGGTGCTTCCTCTGAGGAGCACCAATCAGGAGTGCCTCTGAGGAGCCGTCAGTCACTAAAGTGGGCTTAATTAAAAGCCTCACTGTAATGAGGCGCGTCCTGGTCTCATCATACAGTGGTGCTACATAGTGCCAGGGACCGCAGCTGGGATGCTGGGATAACCTGCAGAGGACCATGCTCAATGGTATGGGCTTTTGTGTGTTTTATGTGTGGGTGTGTGGTCGTGTGTGGCCGTGTGTGTGTAGATGTGTGTGTGGCACATCATCCTTTACATACTGTGGGAGGATGGACATGCACCTACGTACATATTCATAACAGTCCAAAAGATTGATGAATAGAGAGAGAGAGAGAGAGAGATCTGGGCTCAGCTGTAGTTCAGAGTGGGGACGGTGTGAACACATAATAGAAGATGTTTTGCACTGTTTTCTTCCTCTCCATTTTGCTATCAATATTAGCTATCTCATTCTTCCACTAGCTGATGTATTGAAAGTAATGAATGCTGCCTTCTTGCTTGTGTTGCTGTTGTAAAATTGATTTAGTATCTCCGGGGAACTTGTTAAATGTGCCCTAAAGTAAAACAATATGAAAGCTGTGCATCTTGAAGTGGACACTTGCCAAAGAAACAGTTAATGGTAATTGCATCAATTTGGTTGCGTACGTCATAAACCAACTCACCAGGGCAAGCTGTCGTGTTTAACACCAAAGGCACCGGCTACATTTAAATGTGTTAATGGGAGCTAAAGCTTAGCTAATGTCAGAAAAGGATAGAAAATGCTAACATTTAACCCCCATTCTTCAAACTGTTAGTAATATCCCAATAATGGAACAGTAAGGATAGAACAGTGGTCAGTACAGTTTCATTAGAGAGTGTTCATCCAAACAGAAAAGCATGACGAGAGTGTTCACAAGCCCTTTGAGTGTGCTCAGTGTCCTTGGTCCAAATGTCCTTGTGTTACTGACAGCACACAGAGGCTTTCCATTGCAATCAAACAGGCGTATTTCACACCGGTCCCCTATATCTCTCAGAGGTTCTTTGTGTCCCTTAGTCTAGAAATAGAGTTTTGTTTTATTTTTAGGGTTTCCATTTCAGCTCTGTATTGAAATGACATTACCGGGGGCTGGGCGTGGCATCCTGGCACCTGTTTTTGCCGGCGTGTTAACCAACAGCCCCATCACAGCCAACAATGCACAACAAGCCCGCTCTCAGTCCGCCCGCCTGCCCGCCCGCCTGCCCGCCTGCCTGCCTGCCTGCCTCGGTGGGTGTTCGGTGAGCAATAAGCCTGGCAGGGATAATACTACCCCAGGATCTGTTTTAACAAATGGATGAATAACAGTTCATTCTGCACTCACAAACGCCATGACAAGCATTCAACAGATGAGCGAGGAGCACATTTGGGTTGTTATTGCGAGGCGCTTGTGTGCAATGGCAGCCAGTGTATGCCCCTACAATGCTCTGGAAATAGATTTGCCCATCAAAGACAGCCCTGGGAGCAGTTACCAGCGAAGAGGAATGGTTGCCACGCATCTAGCAGAGGAAGGGCTCCCTGGACAACAGGGAAGTGGTGTGGCCATGAGCAGTTGCCAGGAGACGGTGAAGCACTGAAGGGTTGGAGGATGATGTGGGGAGGGAGCATGTAGGGATAAAGAGATGATCTTCATCTCACTGAGGAACTATTCAGGGTGGAACAACAGGCACCTGGGCGCATTAGTCACAGATTTACCCATCAAGCCATTTTGTATCTTGTGGTCATTTTTGAACTAAAGATTTCACTCATGGAAAACCTCTCAATCAAACAACTGCCATCCGTGCCATTTACAGACCCTCTAATTCAGTTTGGTCTTCAGTTATTGATGTATTGATTGTAAGTGATTATTGATTCACCAATCATTGATTGATTGAACTCTTAACATAATGATTGTCAAGGTCTTAAAAAATGAGATATTCACATACTGTGTTTAGACAATATAACCCCCTGAATTGTGAAATCGTGTATTCTGTAATGTTGCACAATATGTTCAGAAGAAGAAACCTACAAAGGGATCCGTGAGAAATCACTGTGGTATCAGAAAGTCTTGATGTTTTTACTTGTCATTTAAGATACGTTGCTATGTTACAAAAGCCCCATTTTTGAAAGCGAATGTTTTCCATGATAATTCGGCCTCTGAAGAGCGTAGTATTCTTTCCATAGAAATGCATTGTTTGTCGTGTGCCTATTGTGTCCACATGGATATTGTTTGCCAAGTGGAAATGCAATTACACTCTATATAACCCACATTTAATGGTGCACTGACCTTGCCTCGGTCTCTCCTCCCTGCCTTCCTTCTGAAGTCAAGCACTATGCATGCAGCAGCAGCAGCAGCAGCAGCATCTCTCACTCTATGAGCAGGGTACATATCAAAGGGCTGGTGCTGATGGAGACACTGCTGCTGTTACCTACAATCAAACAAACCCAAATAGGCCTGAATATGTGTGCATAAGCGCTCACATGATTGTGTGTGTGTGTGTGTGTGTGTGTGTGTGTGTGTGTGTGTGTGTGTGTGTGTGTGTGTGTGTGTGTGTGTGTGTGTGTGTGTGTGTGTGTGTGTGTCCTTGTCAGTACCTGCTCCATGTCTTGAGGGAAAACGTTACGTGCTGATCTCAAAGACAAGCCAAGGATATCTTTAAATGCTATCATTAGCCTCCAAAGGTGTGCCTGGGACCACCAATGCTAATGAAGGGCCCTGAAACCAGGGAGAAATATGCTAATGAGCCCCAATTAACAGCCAAATCCTTGTGTTGAAACGGTGAACACGGCATCTGTGGCCCCCTGCTTGGCTCTCAGAGGCTCCTGTCCTGGGCCCCTCTCCTGGTGAAACTCCCCACTCCTCTCCACTTCGACTGGGAACACATAGGCGGAACACAATGTTAACGCAGCTGGTGTTTGTCTCTGGAAAATGCAGCATTACCCAAAATGAAATGACTCACAAAGAGAATGGCAGTGTTTGCTCAGAGGAAGCAATGGAGGATAAGTCTGGTTCATTTTTCCGCATGGTAAGCGTGTTTCATACCCATTAATTCTCATTCATGGTCTTGTCTTCTTCTTACTATACCATCACAGTGGGTGCCAGCACCGTCCCGTCGTCTCTACTGTGGCCCAGTTGATAAGGTAGACTTTATTTTCTTTAGTCCTGTGCTACTGGTATGATTAAACAACTATAGGCTACCTTTAAAGGTTAAGCCTAATGAACTGTCAGAACTAAATCTGTCGGGTTGATTAGCCTCGACGCAGCTGGACAACACACTCCCGCAAACTAACAGCAGGACAGGAGAAACAGGAGAGGTGTGCTGAAAGGAAGTTCCTTAAAGAGACAAATAAGATAAACAGCCCAACTGTTTTCCCCTGCCGCCTGTGAGCCTCAGCTCTTCCAGATGAGGATCTGCTCACTGCGCTGCCGAGCCTGTCAACGTCAGCCTGTGCTTCAGCTGGCTCGAGCTTGAAGTGCTGTGTAAATGTGAGGATATCTAACTGATTGCACCAAATGCGCCAATGAGATGCGCCTTAGCTCCGGGCTGATCAAATCAGAATCCCATTATTGTGACACTTTTTGTGGCTTTCTGTCATATCAGCCGCTAAAATGAAGAGCCTTCTGCACATCAGCTCAGATGGATGTCATGGCACGTCGTCAGCATGGGCGATGCAATTTAATCACAGCTTTCTGAGCTGCAGGAACAGGTCTCAGATGGACCTGATTTCATTTCCCTGTCACTCTCCTGCAAACCCAGCCCACATTCCCCCACGCTTCGAGATGCACCTCACTGCCCAGGTTGACATGACATGTGGGAGCCAAACAGCCAAGGGAGCAGAGAGGGAGACAATGTCAGAGAGGATCTGTATGTATGACTGTGTGTGTGTGTGTGTGTGTGTGTGTGTGTGTGTGTGTGTGTGTGTGTGAGAGAGAGGCCGTTGTTGAAGGGTCAAGAAAAATGAGCGAGTGTGTGTGCAGTGCGTGCAGTGTGTGTGTGTTTCTGTGTCTGTCTGTGTCAATGTGTGTGTGTGTGTGTGTGTGAGAGAGTGTGTGTTTCTGTGTCTGTCTATGTATCAATGTGTGTGTGTGTGAGAGAGAGTGTGTGTGTGTGTGTTTCTGTGTCTGTCTATGTGTCAATGTGTGTGTGTGTGTGTGTGTTTCTGTGTCTGTCTATGTGTCAATGTGTGTGTGTGTGTGTGTGTGAGTGAGAGAGTGAGTGTGTGTGTTTCTGTGTCTGTCTATGTGTCATTGTGTGTGTGTGTGTGTGTGTGTGTGTGTGTGTGTGTGTGTGTGTGTGTGTGTGTGTGTGTGTGTGTGTGTGTGTGTGTCTGTGTGTGTCTGTGTGTGTACGTGTGTCTGTGTGTGTGTGAGAGAGAAAGAGCATGTGTGTGTGTGTGTGTGTGTGCGAGAGAGTGTGTCTGTGTTTCTGTGTCTGTCTATGTGTCAATGTGTGTGTGTTTGAGAGAGAGTATGTGTGTGTGGATAGCAGTAGCATAGTAATAACAGCGAGACAGGGCCACTGCAGATGCTGAGTGGATGAGGGCTCAGTGTTCTTGTGGATCGTGATCCCATTAGAGGTGGCTGTAAACTGTGTCCAGGCCTGTTAACTCAACCCATTTCACCTCTCACCAAAGCCTTGCCTCAGGAGAGAAGGAACAGAGGGAGAGGGAGAGAGAGGGAGAGGTAAAGAGAGAGGTAAAGAGATGGTGTGTGGGGGGGGGGGGGGGGGGGGGGGGGGGGGGAGGCACTCAGAAGGTTCAGACTGCCGGGGCGTGTTCAGACCCTCAGTCCACCCATTTAATTACCTGCAGAAACACAAGAGGAGCTTTTTTTCAGTTTGTCACTTGACAACCCAGGAGCTAGCTAGCAAATTTAATGTGGATGTAACGTGTGCATTAGCATAGAAATTGCCCAGAAAATTGAAAAGTGCATTACAAAATCTACACCCCAAAAAGGCGAAAGGGAAATAATGCGATATTGCCCTAACTATCCTGAGGGAGTCTGCCATGAGAGACAAGCACTCAGGAAAAGAGCATATTATCCAATAATGCTGTCCTCTTGATAAGATAAAGCCCTGACCGGATTGATTCCTCCACGTGTGTGTGTGTGTGTGTGTGTGTGTGTGTGTGTGTGTGTGTGTGTGTGTGTGTGTGTGTGTGTGTGTGTGTGTCTCAGTCACTTCTAATTTTTGGCTGGGCATGGAATGATAAGGTTTCATTAAGGATCCATAAGTGATAAAACACAAACGCAAACCTGTGTGGTGCCAGTGTACACAACCACACATTCCAATCAGAATGAGGTGCCAGGGGGTTTAATGGCCAACCACCAGTTAAGCCCTGTCCTTTGGACACTCCTCTCTTAGTGAGGGCTTTGCTTTGTCTAACCACAGGACACCGGTCAGTTGGCTCCTGTGTATGTATGTGATGAGATGGGAAGCAGAGGAACCAATGAGATTGTGGAGACTGCATAGTGTGAACAGGAAACAGGTGGAGTCATGGAGGGAAGGAAAGGGGGAGTGCAAAGATGGAGACAGAGGGGGGGACAATGTGAGCAGTGAGAGACAATCCTCAGAGTGCAGGAAGAGGGGATTGTGGGGAATGAGAAAGAGAGAGGAGAGAGAGAGAGAGTGAGGGGAAGAGAGAGAGAGAGAGTGAGGGGAAGGTGTACCTGGTGTTATGGTGGGGAAAGAGAGAGGAGAGAGAGAGAGAGTGAGGGGAAGAGAGAGAGAGAGTGAGGGGAAGAGAGAGGGGAGAGAGAGAGAGAGAGAGAGAGAGAGAGGGGAAGAGAGAGAGAGAGAGAGTGAGGGGAAGGTCTACCTGGTGTTATGGTGGGGAATGAGACAGAGAGAGAGAGAGAGTGAGGGGAAGAGAGAGAGAGAGAGAGTGAGGGGAAGGTGTACCTGGTGTTATGGTGGGGAATGAGACAGAGAGAGAGTGGGGAAGGTGTACCTGGTGTTATGGTGGGGAATGAGACAGAGAGAGAGTGGGGAAGGTGTACCTGGTGTTATGGTGGGGAATGAGACAGAGAGAGAGTGGGGAAGGTGTACCTGGTGTTATGGTGGGGAATGAGACAGAGAGAGAGTGGGGAAGGTGTACCTGGTGTTATGGTGGGGAATGAGACAGAGAGAGAGTGGGGAAGGTGTACCTGGTGTTATTGCAGCGTCCTTAACTGTCAGAGCCCAGGGCTGGGCTTGTGATCCCCACCTTACTGAATACAGATTTCACTTCTGCTCTCCCACTCCTCTCACAGTCACAGTTGCAGCTTTATCTCAAAAGGCACACACTCTCATACACAATTTATTTCTCTCTCTCTCACACACACACACACACACACACACACGCACACACATACATGCACACACCACACACAACATGGAATGTTTCAAAACCAAAAGCATTATTTTCAATGAGGAAGCATACAAGCATACAAGCATACAAGCATACAATTTCCAATTCCAAAGCCTGTCTGCACTACAAAATGTCATCATCACCTTGACCGTCATCCCATTAGTCGATCTTTACAAAATGCCCAAAATAGACGGACAAAATAAGCAATGCAGTTCTCCTCGATTTTTGAATTAAAGTACACACAATAGGACACACACACACACACACACACACACACACACACACACACACACACACTACATGTTCAGACAGTCCCCTCCCACTTCACACGCAAAACTAAAATAAAAACAACAACACAAAGACATAAGACATGGTAACACAAGTCTGACTGTGCACATAAATGGCCCGCGACAGCAGACACAGATGGGGGATTTTGTGATCATTTTGTCCCTCTGTCCCCTCTTCCTGTTCCCCCAGTCTGCCACACTAACCACAGGAGGCACTGGAGGAGCCATTTGTCCTCCCTTCGACTCTCCAAACAACAGAAGAACATGCCGCATTAGAAACACAATGCGCCGACACATTGCCACGGATCCAGAATTACAGGCTTTCAGTGGGGAGTTTTGTCTCTGAGCTGGTTGTCATGGAGCCAGGTGGAAAGAAATGGAGACGAGAGTAAACCTCTGTGTGCCATCTCTTCTTCTCTGCGTTTCCCTCTTGCTCCAAACTGATATGTCATTTAAAGAGCGAATTGCATTTATAGTTTTGAACAGTGTGCTAATGACTCCATCTATTTCACCACAACTGTTTTATGTGTGGGGGATTATATCAGCATCGTGTTAATTCTGTAATAAATCATTTTCCCAGCACCAGAGAGAAGTACAATCTAGACAATACAGTGGTAATTGGAATATATGATGTTAATTATGGACCATCCTATATGGGTGATGCTGCAACCACTCAGCACATTTTGAGCACATTTTAGTATAAATAGTTTCTGCCTTTCTACAAGTTTGGGAGCAGATTCCACTAAATATCAAAAGGTCACCCTGGATGCTAAATTCAGTCATTGATACTGTAATAGCCATTATCTCATGCACCAGGTTCATGTGTTGAATGATTAGTGTAGTGTAGTAGAGCATGCTGATTAGTAGCTGTGCTTTGAGAGCTATGTGATTGTTTTTAGATGTTTTAGATGCTTCATCGTGCTGCCTCTTTATTAATCTAATAATCGCATTTGACTCTCATCGCTGCCACGGGGGTCTTGTTATGAGAGATAATAAACTGACAGTTGCCACGGTTACCCAGGAGGTAGCAGAAACATCTTTCAAAAAACATTGTTGAGGTGATTAAAAATAGATAAAAATAACTGCATAGGCCATAAAATATCATATCATGTATCAGAATATATACATGACCAGTTTGACTAGTGCAAACTAAACCTTGCCAATGTATCAAGATGTCGCTACACATCTGATTTTCATCTGTGTACACAACTCTAAATGTTTATACCATTATGGTATTTATTATTTTGATCTTAATTAATGTTAAGCAATAACAATAATAATACAAATAATAATTTTTACAGGGGGGCATTTGAACAAAAAAGGGAGTTTAGATGTCAATGAGGTTAGCCTGTGGGTGTGTCAGTGTTTTTGGGTGGAAGAAGGTTCTTTGCACTAGTTGTTGTAGTCTTAGGTGTGCCATGCTTGAGACTTGAGATTCCAAGGATGCTATGACTGGCCCCCTATTTGCCTTTCAGAGAACTCATTTTAGGGTGATTGCATTCAGGGTTTCCCTTTGAGGGATAAGGGATTGATTGATTCAAATCTGGCTTCACACATTCTCTCCATTTTTTTTGCAGTCTCTCGATATGTATCTCATCGATTTTCCCAAATCCATTTTCGCATTTGGGGAGGGTTACATCCAAGCTGGAGGAATAGAATTCTCTCTCTCTCTCTCTCTCTCTCTCTCTCTTTCTCTCTCTCTTTCTCTCTCTCTCGCCCTCTCTCTGCTTTTCTTACATCTGCTGCTGGAGAATGGCTCTGTTGAACATTGCTAACAGTTTCCACGGCAACAGAGGTGGCGGTTTGTGTGAATGTGTGTTTGTGTGTGTGTGTGTGGGGGGGGGGGGGGGGAGGTTCAGCAGTGAGAGTCATAGTCATGTTGAAATTTTTCAATTTTTTGGGCGTCTCTGTTTTAATGCTAATCATTTCATCCAAAGCAATCTCTGCCTTTTGATGTGTAGTCCTTGTAATCCAGAATGCATCTGGTGATCTGGCAGACTCTATAGTTTATAGCTAGAGGAGAGAGACAGCCTGAGATGGCGTGTTTGATATTGAGGGGATTATTTTCGTTGCTGACAATGGTTCCAAAGGGAAAAAAAACACTTGCATTATAACTTCAGGTCAACACACCACTGCGTTTCTCACAGTTGATTTACATTTCTAACTATTTCCTGACCTGACTAAACTGAAGCAAAAAAAAAAAATGATCTTTAACACAGCCTACCTACTTTTCAATCTGCAGACCGTTTTTTTGATCGGGCCAATGCATCGATGTCTATTAATCCATTGTTTTGCGTTCCTTTCTATCATGAGAACACATATCACAAAGACAACAGGGACTATGTGAGACTGATATGATGTGCAGGCCTGGTCCTTGAGGTGGTCATACATATGTATGATTCCTGTTAGCGGTGATGAGGTGTGCTCCACAATTACTGTGGGTCATAAATTGCGAGTGAGCACTGCAGGCTGGGGGTGCTGTGTGTGGCCACTCACATCTCCTGGCAGGGAGGGGTAGCTGTAGGCGTCTGACCAGGGGCAGGGTGTGGACTGACTGACTGACAGAAAGCAGAGGCAACCAGCCCTGCCAGTAAGTGCTCACACGCTAACCTCCTTTTCACCCTCATACACACACACACACACACACACACACACACACACACACACACACACAGACACACAGACACACACACACACACACACACACACACACACACACACACACACACACACACACACATACTTCTGTGTCCACGCACTAACACAGATACATTTAAAACAATGCACTCCACACACACATCTGACCCCATAGCTCAGATGCATCCTACATATACACACACACACACAGACGTACATGCACAGACCCCTCACACAATTCACACACAGCCAGGAGTGGCCCAAGCACTGACAGAACAGCAGTAGCATGGCCAAAGCACAGCGAGCCTTCTTAAGATCCCATGCTCCAGTGTTACAGTGTGGGAGGGTTTGATATCCAGGCCTTTGGACACTGCAGAGTGAGTGAGTCTTATCTGCTTATGTTATATGTTATATATATATATATATTATGTTATATCTTATATGTTATATGTTATATGTTATGTTATGTTATGTTAGGTTATGTTATAAGTAGATCGGACTCTATACCTACTCTATGCCTGAGCCTACGTTATAACAGAACTTTAAAAATGCATATACCCATCTACCTTATGATATTATATACATTGTTAGGTATATTTACATTTACATTTACATTTACATTTAGTCATTTAGCAGACGCTTTTGTCCAAAGCGACGTACAAGGGAGAGAACAGTCAAGCTACGAGCAATAGAACCCTGGTGTAACAAGGTTCTATTATGATATTATATACATTGTTATATATATTTGATACTCGTTTTGAATTCCTCCTACTTCCTCCTGCAGTCTGAGGATCTGTATACCAGGAAATACTACAAATACTACTACTCTAAATTGGCCTTAGGTTTCTATGTCTGTGTGTGTGTTCACTTTGGTGCTCACCTGGTAATTAAGTAACTCGTCATTTCTAACTTTTACCCAAAATATGAATGAGCTGGTCCAAACCATGGATGCCTGAATGGTCCTTCCTTACCAAACGCCATGACTATGAAAGGCCACACATTTGTGTGACAGTGTGACTGGTGTGACAGTGATACCGTTTAAGCTCCTCTCCTCTCATCAGTGGTGACAGTGGACTTTAAACTGCGCCCACACCATCCCGTGGGCTTAGATGGTGGGTACTGAGCACAACTGTGTGTTGGTATGGAGTGTGTGATGATGGAATGAGACTGAGGGACGTGTGTGTGTGTGTGTGTGTGTGTGTGTGTGTGTGTGTGTGTGATGAGAGAGAGAGAGCAGGATTACAGCACAGCATTTTGCTGCAGTCTCCCCTGTGCTGCACCCATAAATCAACAGGCATTAAGTGGTGGCAGGTGGCTGACTCTT
Source organism: Clupea harengus (assembly GCF_900700415.2). Taxonomy (NCBI): domain Eukaryota; kingdom Metazoa; phylum Chordata; class Actinopteri; order Clupeiformes; family Clupeidae; genus Clupea; species Clupea harengus. The sequence continues at coordinate 1,665,348 of NC_045173.1, read as the reverse complement.
TCTCTCTCCCCTCTCTCTTTCTCTTTGTGTGTGTGTGTGTGTGCATGTGAGTGTGTGTGTGTGTGTGTGTGTGTGTATGTGTGTGTGTGTGTGTGTGTGTGTGTGTGTGTGTGTGTGTGTGTGTGTGTGTGTGTGTGTGTGTGTGTGAGTGTGTGTGTGTGTGTGTGTGTGTGTGTGTGTGTGTGTGTGTGTGTGTGTGTGTGTATGTGTGTCTCTGCATGCGTGTGACTCTGCAGCGGCCTGTCTAAAGTAAAGAGGCGATATCAGGCCCCTCAGTCCTCCACAGGAGGCCGGTGTGAGTGGAGCTGCTCATGCTCACTGGAGCTGTGGATTGGCACTGGCTGTTGCAGAGAGCAGAACAGCGTGTCGTGTTTATCCAGGAACCAAACCATTCAAGTACAGGCTCCAAGTCTTTGGAAGTCTCCGAGGGTTTCATACATTTTCATTTTTTTTTTTTCAATCATTTCAATCCTTTCTATCACCTGAAACATGTAATGGCATTTTTAATTTTGTTTTTCAATCATTTCAATCCTTTCTATCACCTGGAACATGTAATGGCATGTCTGTGACAATTGGGTTTGGTCACTGATCTGGGATCTGAGATGAACAGAAAGAGGCTGACGCCATTCCCCAACCCAGCTCCACCCCTTCACTCTTCTCTCCTTTGTTGCCTGGGTTTGGGTAATCAAGCGTTTTTCTTTAATTAGGAAAAGGAAACCACAGCTTTGAACCTGTGATTCACACCATCTTATTAGGCAGACATCACTGCCACCTTTCTCATATACTTGGTGAGAACAGATAATGAGTAAGGCAAAGTGCGCTCCCCTCACTTCAACAGAACTGGCAAGGAAAGTGTGTGTGTCTCTGTGTGTGTGTGTGTGTGTGTGGTGATAGTGTGTGTGTGTGTGTGTGTGTGTGTGTGTGTGTGTGTGGTGTGTGTGTGTGTCTGTGTGTGTGTGTGTGTGTGTGTGTTTATGTGTGTGTGTGTGTGTGTGTGTGTGTGTGTGTGTGTGTGTGTGTGTATGATAGTGTGTGTATGATAGTGTGTATGTGTGGTGTGTGTGTGTGTGTGTGTGTGTGTGTGTGTGTGTGTGTGTGTGTGTGTGTGTGTGTGTGTGCACATGCATGAGAAAGGATGAAAGGAAAGGGGGTGTGATCTTGTTGTCACTGTCACAATATCAGGTGAAAACGTGTTAAAGCAATCTGGCAGCCTACCATCATCCCCAAAGCACAGGGATGGTGGCTGTTGTGATAGGTGGTGATTACTGTTATCTCTGAGGCTGGGTTGGTAGGTGTACTCAGCTTTGGGTTCGGAGGAATGTGTTTAGAGAATACAAACAAAGCTTCTCTGCCCTTGACCATCCTGGATATCAGGGAACGTAAAACACATGCTAGATTAATATCAGTGTGCCACACTCCTGCTGCAATCAGCCAATGCCACACTGTCTGTTCTGGGCTGAATCAAGGTTGTTCTGCAAACAGCACTCAGGAATAGTTTTTTTCTTAGGAAATGGATGCCCCCACAACAATCTCAAAATGACTCCTTAAAGATGAAGTCCGTGGTTCAGTTTCGGTTTCGTAAAAGGTTGTTGATATTTGTGCTTATCAGCCAATCAAATTCCACCCCTCCCTTCCGTGTTCCTGAAGTATGTGTGTTGATTAGCCGGAATTGTTTATGGCTCGAACTGAGCCCCTATGTTTGATTCCCGTTTATAGAGCCAGGGTCTGTGTACGAGCACCAGAGGCATTCTTGACAGAACTCTAAACGGACAGCTAGAGGGCTGTGTGGAGGAGCAATTAGCTGAATTTGACCAAACGTGCATGAAATTAGAATCGCACACTGCACCATTAAATGAGTTTTCTCTCCCGGGAAAAATAAAAGCAATAACATTCATTTGCGAAACTGAAAGAGCCAGGGTTAGACTCTGGCTCTGAGGTTCTGTGAAAAAATGCTCATGGCAAAGGCACATCCACGGAGGTTACCTGTGGCAAAGTACAAAGACCTATTGAAGGGGCGTGATTGCCATGACAACACAAAAGCACTTCCCGATCCCGTCCTCGGATGTCCGCCTCAGCGGAGTTTACACAGCTGTATGCGCTGATGTCTGATGAGCCCCGGCTGGTCATTCTGCCTCCACCTTGTGCTTTCTGTGGACCCAGAGCCAAGTGCCCCGCCGCCACAGAGCTGGCCGCCCGCCGGGCTGCAGACCAGACGCTGGGAGCCAGTGCAGATGCACACAACTGGTTCAATCAGAGCCATTGAATAGCGAGACGCTCTAAATGAAGCCTCACAAATGTGTACTGTGCCTGCCATCTGTCTGGGTTACCAAACAGACTGCTTTAGATGGCACAAATACACACACACACACACACACACACACACACAGACACTCACAGACACACACACACACACACACACACACACACACACACACACACACACACACACACACACACACACACACACACACACACACACACACACACACACACACACACACACACACATAGTTTGAGCACTTACTTCCTGAGGAATGGAAAGCACGTATTGTAGACCTTTTGAATGGAACCATTTTTGCACAGACACACACACACACACACACACACACACACACACAAAACGATAAGAGTTGAACGTGTTCATTATCCATGTAAGATATACGTAAGATGTCAGCCTGACTATATAATACTCCGAGCTTGAGAGGTTAGGAAACAGAAATGAGAGAGAGATAGAGTATTGTCTGTTTTGGGGATTCATGTGTCTGGTGTTTTTAGAGAGAAATGGGATTCTGTCTCTTTCCCCTCATTGTATAGTGTGTGTGTGTGTGTGTGTGTGTGTGTGTGTGTGTGTGTGTGTGTGTGTGTGTGTGTGTTGGCGAGAGATTCATTGTATAGTGTGTATAGACAGCCAGACAATACAGGAATGGATGAAAATTGTATTTCATCATTCACCATACACCATCAAAAGATTAAAAAAATGCTTTATAGTTAAATGATATACTGTACCCTCTCTTTGTGTGAGTCCATTCTCTGCTCTCATTTACAAACACACACACACACACACACACAGCGACAGACAGACACACACAGACACACACACACACACACACACACACACACACACACACACACACACACACACACACACACACATACAAATACACACAATCCCACCACCAGTTAACTGGCCCTTCATCAGACTGCTCTCGTAAAATGGCCCCATAAAAAGCAGCCAATCCTCGTCGCAAAGCCAAACGAAGCTCTCTGGAGAGCACTGGTGACTTTGAAAGTGGCCAATTGCCCGCTGGACACTAAGCGTTCTGGGTGTCATATCATGTCCCCAGCCGGCATTAGCACGATGGCATGTGCTGGATGGCCAGTGGAATTGCGGTGCTACTAGAGGCAGAAGCACAATGACACTCTTCAGGCTTATTACTGTGCCCGTATGTAGCCACCTCTCTACTCAGACTCCCTCTATTTGATTCAATATGGGTTTATTGGCATAACAGTGTGCATAACTCTACTTCAAAGGTCTTTTAAACACAGAAAGATAAGAATCAAAAAGTTATTTCATTCTTTTTATCTCTAGCTTTTTTTCCCCTCTCGCCCTAGTCCATTTCATTAGCAATGTTATATCCATCTTGAACTGATATTTCATAGCCGTGTCCTCACTTAAGATAGAATCAGACAGCCACTGCCTGTTAGGATTACAGATTTAGATCTGTGTTCAAGATAGTGACTGACTACAAATCACCCTCAAGGCTAGAGAGAGAGAGAGAGAGAGTTTTCAAAAGAGAGAGGGAGAGTCGAACCTAATCTAGCAGTTGGTCAATAACTAGCTTAATGAGAATATTCAATCAATAGGCTTCACAGGGCCATGCGGAGAAAGATCCACTCCTAATTAGGCTACTGTATGGGAACAGTGATTACACAGCTGAAGGTTAAGAGTTGGGGAGCCTATAGGGATCCGGCTTTCTCTAATCTCTAATCTCACACATCTTCCCCGTGTATCACTGACCAAACACATTACTCAGACAGCACTGGGCCTTTAAAGCCAGGCAACTGTGACAATGGTTACTTTTGTGTGCACCTCTCTGATCTGATAGTGATCATGACAGCAGTCGGGCCG
>NC_045173.1:1648719-1658719 GCF_900700415.2 Clupea harengus | reverse complement strand
TCAGTGCTGGTGTCAGTGTGTGTTTATCTTGTTAGCTGATTTGCGAGTTGGTCAGGGCTAACGTTTTGACCGTGTGACTTCCTGGGTAACCCCCTTTCAAATCATTTATTTTTATATACTAATAACAAGGGTTCCCTCACCCCAGGTCATTTTTAAATTGCTGTTAGCTGATACAGAAATGACCAGCCTAAGGTTGTTTGTCAGGGGATCTTTTTTCACTTTTTCACTTTTATTCTGCAATGTTTAAGTTATGCGCTGCTGAAATTTCCTCGCTCTACTTTATTTGAAGATAAAGATGGATTTTTAAGAGAGGAGTGGATGGATGTCATAGTAGGATTGCACTTTTCGCCTCTACGGCCTATAAATAAGCTGGCTTCATGACACTTGAGTCCATTGTTCACAGGAGCAGATTAAGATTAATCAGATCGTCCAAAGGTCCCTGTCAATGGGGTCCTGTCTTGTGAGACAGCATTTGTGTGCTCTCTTTAGCTTTTCTCTCATCCTTCTGACCAAGGGGTTTAGCCCAGAAGGATTGGGTTTGGAAAGAAAGAAAGAAAGAAAGAAAGAAAGGAAGGAAGAAAAGAGAGAAAGAGGACAGTGAGGACAGACGGGGGGGGAGGGAAAGGTTAGACGGAGTATTAAAGAGTGTCTCCAAGAAGTTTATTGTTGTATTATTTTCACCATATGCCTCCATGTGCTTTTACTGCCTCTCTCAGTCTTCATGAAACAAAGGGAAGGCTCTCAGACTCTCTGTCTCACACACACTCTCCTTCTCACACACACTCTCCGTCTCACACACACTCTCTTTCTCACACACACTCGCACACACATTCTGTATGGTAGCTCACTATTTCGAGGAGAGCGATGTATTCAAAGCACAGGGTTTCTGATGCACACCTCACAGTAAGATGGTCAGCAGTCTCTCGCTCTCACCTTCTCTCTGATCACTTGAAGCATCAGAATTGTTCTCCCTATCCTAAGGGAGGCTTTCATGACATTATTCCTCACCTTATCTCTTTAAGCGGCCATAATTGCATTGTTCCAGCCCTGTCAAAATGGTGGGATTTAATGAACTGGCATGTCCCACCGGTGAGCAGAACAAATGGAGTTAAATCACCACATCGTGTACACTCTGACGGTGCGCTGTTTGGACTGTGGCTCAGCCTTTTTCTCTCTTTTTTTTTTTAAACCACCGCCATTCCACCGAGACGGGTCATTCGTTTCCCTAATCAGACAGATTAGGTTTTATTGATTCAGAATTGATTATATAGAAAGCCCACTAAAATGACGGGCATCTTGCATTCCTCCGCACAGCTAGCAGTAGCTATGCTGCGTCCAGTCAGCAGTTTATTTTGAATGGTAATGTGTTGTTTGGGCTCCACATGTCGTTTTCGTAAATTATAAATGAGTGAGTGCGCAATGGAGCCAGAGGTGCAAACACAGATGGTGGCAGAGTTTTGTTTTCTGACCTCCTGAACGGGTCAGCTACTTGACCTGCAGACCTCTCTAATCAGTGCAGTGGGTGAACAATGTGTTTATATTAGGATGTGTGTGGTAGAAAGAGAGAGGGAGAGGGTAATAAAGAGGAATCCTGTGGGTATACATTTGTGTTTGGTAGAAAGATAGAGGGAGAGAGTAGGAAAGAGGAATCCTCTGGGTATACATTTGTGTTTGGGACTCTCTCCTGCATGCATGAAATATGTATGTATTTGAATGCGAGTGTGAGAGGATGTTTGTTTGTTGTGTCTATACATGAGAGTATGACTGTGCAAATCAAGAGAAAAAGTGAATATGTGTGTGTGTGTGTGTGTGTGTGTGTTTGTGTGTGTCTGTAAATGTGTGTGTGCATATGTGTGTGTGTGTGTGTGTGTGTGTGAGTGCTAGAGAGTAGTATATGAATGTGTGTGAGAGGGTGGTGTGAGTGTGTGTGTGAGTGTGTGAAAGCACCTTTAATCATTGGTAATCTAGTTGCTGCTAAAGGAGGCGTAAACTGCAAAAAGCAGAAATAAAACTAGAATAGAATAGATTTCCGTGTCTCTAACCTGAATAGAAAAGATTTTCATGTCTTTTGTGATTTTCGTGTCTCTACCACTGCCCCCCCCCCCCCCCCCCTAACCAGAATAAAATACAATAGAACAGATTTTCATGTCTCTAACCCCGCCCCCCAATTTAAGAGAAATGCCCTGATCAGGCCTGAGAGAAAGAAGAGCCACTCAGACACTGTGAATCCCACATGCACAGACCAAACTTTCTGGCCTTCATATTGAGTGTCGCCGTCATTATGTTTTTGGAAAATGTCAGCCAAGTGATTTGTTTAGACACATCAGGTTTCTAATTAGCAGTCCCGTCCTGCAGCTGAGCCTCTGAGCTGTGAGAGTGCTTGCATCATCACGCCACTCACTGAGAAGAAGGGCGTTCCTCTCGCACACACACATTACACACACATTTTAACCCTTCGCTGGAGTAAATGGGAAATACACAGAGCAGAACCATAGTGAGATGAGACTCCTCTCTCATGCATAGACACGGACGTGACGAGCCTTTATCCTCCTGTTCTACTCCTTTATGAGCTCAGTCCCTCTGGGGATTCTGTGTGCAGCCTGTGAAAGCCTCCTCGTGTTTTTTGCCCTGACTCCCTAGACGGTGAGAATGTGGCGTAGAGGCATTTACAGCCACCAGCTCTGTAATTTGCCACCTTTGGTGTGAGACATTGTCTCCTCTGTTGTGATTGAAATTGACAAAATAGCACTGGGAGCGTTTACTGGGGCTGTAAACCTAAACACTCCTCTCAAAGCCAACAGCTGTCCTGCCGTGTGAATGGCACAAGCAGTATTTAACCCGTTAATCTTTCACAGTGATCAGGCGGCCTTGCACCAGGGAGGTCTACGGGAGCAGCGTCAGGCATTCCTGCGCTGCCTACGATGGGCGTGTCAGTGTTGATGAATGCGTTCAGTCCTGTGTTTATTTGGGCTTCTGCTGTGTTTTTGTTTTGCTTATTTCTTGTTTCTGATGTCACGTCTCCTTTCCTTCCCACAGCTCTGGTGCCCCGGCTGCCATGGCGACGCTCCGCTCCACTCTCACCGTGCTCCTGGGGCTTCTCCAGCTGGCCAGCGCCTCCTTTCCAGAGGAACCGGGTCCTCTGATCTCCACCCCCGCTGAGGGTAGGTGGACCCCTCTCCAGGGTACTTTAGGGACTAGTGGACTAGGGGGTGGGGTGAGAGAGAGGGGTGGGGTTCTGTCTGAGACCCCTACGCAGTAAAGGTCAGGAGGGGGCGCCCAGCACAGAAATCACATATAGTGATGAATGGTCTCCCACTGCAGACACACATTACAGAGATGGTCTCAGAGATGGTCTCCCACTGCAGACACACATTACAGAGATGGTCTCCCACTGCACACACACATTACAGAGATGGTCTCCCAGTTCAGACACATATTACAGAGATGGTCTCCCAGTTCAGACACACATTACAGAGATGGTCTCCCACTGCACACACACATTACAGAGATGGTCTCCCAGTTCAGACACATATTACAGAGATGGTCTCCCAGTTCAGACACACATTACAGAGATGGTCTCCCAGTTCAGACACACATTACAGAGATGGTCTCCCACTGCAGCCACACATTACAGAGATGGTCTCCCACTGCAGACACACATTACAGAGATGGTCTCCCAGTTCAGACACACATTACAGAGATGGTCTCCCAGTTCAGACACACATTACAGAGATGGTCTCCCACTGCAGACACACATTACAGAGATGGTCTCCCAGTTCAGACACACATTACAGAGATGGTCTCCCACTGCAGACACACATTACAGAGATGGTCTCCCACTGCAGACACACATTACAGAGATGGTCTCCCACTGCAGCCACACATTACAGAGATGGTCTCCCAGTTCAGACACACATTACAGAGATGGTCTCCCAGTTCAGACACACATTACAGAGATGGTCTCCCAGTTCAGACACACATTACAGAGATGGTCTCCCACTGCAGACACACATTACAGAGATGGTCTCCCAGTTCAGACACACATTACAGAGATGGTCTCCCAGTTCAGACACACATTACAGAGATGGTCTCCCAGTTCAGACACACATTACAGAGATGGTCTCCCAGTTCAGACACACATTACAGAGATGGTCTCCCAGTTCAGACACACATTACAGAGATGGTCTTCCACTGCAGACACACATTACAGAGATGGTCTCCCACTGCAGACACACATTACAGAGATGGTCTTCCACTGCAGACACACATTACAGAGATGGTCTCCCAGTTCAGACACACATTACAGAGATGGTCTCCCACTGCAGACACACATTACAGAGATGGTCTCCCACTGCAGACACACATTACAGAGATGGTCTCCCACTGCAGACACACATTGCAGAGATGGTCTCAGAGATGGTCTCCCAGTTCAGACACACATTACAGAGATGGTCTCCCACTGCAGCCACACATTACAGAGCAGGCATGCAGCCAGGCAGCCAGCCGTGGCCAGGCAGGGCAGAGGGCAGAAGGGAGCAGATGAAGACTCAGGCCTGGGATTGAGATGACAGTAGGGCAGAGGGGATGTACATGCACAGGTACATGGCCACACCTGTCTGTGGGAGCAGATGCAGACACACATGGATGAATGGGTGCATGTCTGCTGCCCACACAGTTTCCCACGCTCGTTTACAAAGACCAAACACACTCACAACTATATATATATATATACACACAACTCACACACACGCATTCTGATGTACAGCATCACGCTCGTTTACAAAGACCAAACACACTCACATATACACAACTCACACACACGCTTGCTGATGTACAGCATCTGCATAAATACACAAAATCGCCCACCGCCTCGTCTGTTGCCTCCTTGACGTTTATGAAAATGACACTCTGGGCTTTTCATTAGAGGCCCCTCCAGCAGCTGAGACAGACTAGAAGCTGAGGAGACAGGCTCTTACTCGGAGCTCTCCCTCTCAAGAGCTCTTCACTCCACGTATCACTCCACGTATCACTCCACATATCACTCCACGTATCACTCCACGTATCACTCCACATATCACTCCACGTATCACTCCACGTATCACTCCACATATCACTCCACGTATCACTCCACGTATCACTCCACGTATCACTCCACATATCACTCCACATATCACTCCACGTATCACTCTGGAGCAGAAGATGTGCAAATCAGGCCTGATGGGCTCGGAAAAAAACATATTTTGCACATACCATAACACGCTAATGTCATGTGTATGCTATGTGAAATGCTTAAATGTTTTATTGGAAAGATCTTGGGTGTGCTTTGCTGAGCCCATGTGCCAGCAAGGACAGAGCTATTTCCAGTGTATGTGTTAGTGTGTGTCAACAATAACATTACAGGGGGAGGCGGGGGAGTCATTTAAAGGTGCGGAGAAGCAAGAGCCAATCAGTCAGCCCAGCCAAGGGCGCGGGGACAGGCAGGCCACAGCCCTGTCCACACCAGGCAGGCAGGCAGCCCCACTGATGTATGGCTTTGTCCTCCTCGCTCCCCCTTCCCCAGCCTGGCTCCCCCGCACCGGCTGGTCCCTCGGAGAGGAGGGGAGAGGAAAGGAACGTCTGAATGACTCTTTTCCTCTTTCTTTTTCTCTTTCTCTTTCTCTATCATTCTTTCTCCCTCCCTCTCTCTCTCTCTCTCTCTTTCGTTTCTCTCCTCAGTGGCCAGACGCTATCCTGTGTTTCTGGGTCGAGCCCATCGCTCATACGTGCGCCAGGAGCTTCTACACATCCAGAGTGTCCTCAAAGTGAACCGCACCCTGTACATCGGCGGCAGGTGAACAGCAGCCTCAGCACAGCGCCTCTCTCTCCTCAGCGGCCAGGACAGTGACAGCTTCAGACATGCATGACTGAAATAGAAAGCGCTATGGATGAACAGACAGCCTCAAATGAATTTGGGGACTTTGTATTGAAGATCAGAGTTGAATGATTCTCTGTGTTTAATGTTTCTTTACGTTCATGCTTGCCCAAAGAGTCCAAAGTCTAAGGCAGTATTATTGGGGGAGAATGTATTCTTACTCACAAAGCCTCTCTTAGTGCTCTTCAAAGTAACGGAAAAGAAGGTCTTAAACACCCCGTGAGGGTTCACACATGTTCCTGGTTATGGTTGACAGTGAGAGTGGGGAGTCAGAGGGGTGTGGGGGGTGTGTGGGGGGGGTGTGTGGGGGGGGGGGTGGGGGGGTGGGGGGTGGAGGGGGGGCAGTGCTCCCTGCCCTCAGTCCTCTCTGAGGCCCCGCTGGCTGGCGCTCCATCTCTGTCAGAACTATAAGCCCTGCCTCCGCCGTGGCTCTCAGGGAAGAAGCCCATTAAGAGGCTCTCCCCCTAAACACAACTCCAAGTCCACTGTAAGGTAACACAACCCTGACACTTGACCAATGAGGGATTATGAGGGAGTCTTGTCTGGAGGGCCTGCAATAAATAACGAAGGTGTTTTATTTATGGAGTGCTTTCCATAACTCAGACACAGTTTACACAGTCGTTAAAGTGAGGATAGATAAAGTGCAAGGGCGATGAATCAGTCAGCTGATGTTCAGGAGGTGAATATTCACAGACCCACAGAACACACAGTTAACACACAAAGCCACTGGATTTCAAAGGATTTGGCCTATGGCAAGAGACACATGCATCCACTCCGCCCTTTCTCGTACACAACCCATTTTCAAATAAGGCTTAAAGATGATTTCTTTCGCTCCAGGCTATGATTCTCAGGCTCCTCAGCACATCGGAGAGGTTCATTAAGAAGTTACGAATTGATGTTCCTTCGGGCAGTTCATCATTTGCATTTTATCAGTGCCATCACCTCACTTCGCTCAACACACTCGGATTCCTCAGCCCCACTTTGAAACATGACCTGGGTCAGAAACATGGTCTCCATTCTTGAGAGTGTAGACAAGAAAACTGATGCTGTTGATGTCTCTCCCCACTTCTACTCCCTCCGATAGTCTTAGTCTTAGCCATTATCACCCACAGCATTCTAAGGGGTCCAGCAGTAGAACCTGAGAAACATCAAAAGTGTCAGTGGAGTAAAGTGCAGGTGTTCGACGCAGGGCATACAGGGCATCCTGCAGAGTAACTCTTCGGAAGGGGACTTCAGACAGTGATTGGGGAGGCTCATTGCGAACCTTGGTGTGTTTTCCTGAAGGACCCAACTAAAATAGAATTCTCCTTCTGGTTATGTTTGATCTAATTCTGTCACACAGAACTCCTGACTTGTAAGGTTTCTCCGGAGTCAGCACTAGTCTTCCAATGTAATCTTCTAATGCATTTCTTAACATTGTAGTCAATGTAGTCTTCTATTGAGATAATTGAAGACACCTTGTGCTTCTGTGAAAATAGGCACACATATTAACAAACTGTAAAATACTGGACTGTCATATCTTACCCATTCTGAGTAAAGCTTGCAAACATCTAAGTATGCTCAACTAAAGAGCCAAAGGCCCTCTGGGGCCGATACCGTACACACTCAAGGGCCGATACCGTACACACTCAGGGGCCGATACTGTACACACTCAGGGGCCGATACTGTACACACTCAGGGTTTTGGAGCCACAACCCCAACACCCTCATGCACCGGGGGGAGCTTCCCCCATCACTGGTCAGAGAGGTGCCAGTGTCACATTTGGACTGCTCTCCAGAGGTGCCAGTGTCACATTTGGACTGCTCTCCATAGGTGCCAGTGTCACATTTGGACTGCTCTCCAGAGGTGCCAGTGTCACATTTGGACTGCTCTCCATAGGCGCTCAGGGGGACTGAGAGAGACATGACATCACAGTGGCCGCGGGAAATGCTATCGAGCGCACAAAACTCAATATCCCCACAGATCGATGTGAACGTGCTGCATGGGCATCCCGCTCTGCTGGGCGATCTAGAACTCTGATAGCTCCAGCCTCCCTCAGCCCAAAATGGCCACTCACTCAGACACTCAGGCCTCTACACTGCATGCGTCGCAAGAGTGTACTTTATTGACTGATGCCACGATCCAAATCTGTCAGTTATGACGTATAAAATTGCAGTTTTCTGCGAAGATGTCTGCCTACACAAACATGGCAAAGTGTTCAGGTGTAGCAATAACGTATCCATGTAGACATACCTCTTTCAAAATGAAGGGTCGTGATCAGATCCCTGAATATTAAGGAAAGGCAGACTGCATGGTGTTTCTACATGGGACGGAATCAGGTAATATTCACATAAGTAGGTAACATTCACAATTTAATGCCAATGTCTTGTATAAGTCATTATGCGGTAACTCAGGGAGTCACAGCTATGAATGCACGTCCCCGTGAGAACTAATGTGTTGATGGAGCAGGGTTTAAGATCATCTGTGTCTTTGTGAGGAGAACTTAGGCAGCTGAGGGTCTTAACGCAGATTAAATGGAGAGTAGATGTTGCTTTTAGTCTGACTCTTCGGAACTGGTGTGTGATGGATGTGAAGGTGTGCCACCACTGAAGACTCTTTTAGAAGAGTTATTTGATGCTCTTCTCTCTGTGTGCCTCTCTCTATCTCTCTCTTTCTCTCTGTGTGCCTCTCTCTATCTCTCTCTTTCTCTCTGTCTGTTTGTGTATTTCAGAGATGACCTTTATAGAGTTGAGCTAGACAACATTGCAGGGGATGAAATGTTCTACAGCAAGGTGAGTCGCACCCTCTTTTTGCATCATTGTTCACTAACAGCATACACAAACACACAAACACACAAACACACAAACACACAAACACACAAACACACACTTACCTGATTGTGACTAAATGCAGAAGAACACACAAATATGTGCATACACACGTGCACACACACACAAACACAAGTGCATGCATGTACACACACACACACACACACACACACACACACACACACACACTCACACACACAGAAGTGATGTCATTGCTCATCTGATGAGGAAAATTGATTGCTCTAATCTCATCTCTGATCTCTCTCTTATCGCAGAAGAGAACTTGGGAATCCAACAGAAATGACATCCGCATCTGCCGGATGAAGGGCAAGCACGAGGTGAGCCCACTAGAGACCCCACACGCCTGTGAGGATGAGGAAGAGTTGTGTGTGTTGTTACGAACAGACTCCACACGCCTGTGAGGATGAGGAAGAGTTGTGTGTGTGTTGTTACGAACAGACCCCACACGCCTGTGAGGATGAGGAAGAGTTGTGTGTGTTGTTACGAACAGACTCCACACCCCTGTGAGGATGAGGAAGAGTTGTGTGTGTTGTTTACGAACAGACCCCACACGCCTGTGAGGATGAGGAAGAGTTGTGTGTGTTGTTACGAACAGACTCCACACGCCTGTGAGGATGAGGAAGAGTTGTGTGTGTTGTTTACGAACAGACTCCACACGCCTGTGGGGATGAGGAAGAGTTGTGTGTGTTGTTACGAACAGACTCCACACGCCTGTGGGGATGAGGAAGAGTTGTGTGTGTTGTTACGAGTGGGAATACTTTGATCTCTTCCTTCGAAATCTCCCGTCCATGTAGGTTCAAAGACTAATTAATTGTAATGCTGGCAGACAACCCCCATTTAAGCTCAGCTGGATTGATTAACCCAGAAGATTAGGATTTCTAAATGGTCTACAAACTGGTTACTGTAATAGCTGAATCATTAATGAGTGAGGGGAACTCTCAGAGGAAATGTCTTTTAGAGAAACACTTATTTATGAAGGTTGACTTACAGATACCTTTATGCCACGGTACAAATAAGCCAGTGCCCTAGGGAAGTTATTGACACAAAGATACTGAACAGTTGCTGACTCATCTTGAGTTGTGTCTTAAGAGCATTCAAGAGTTTGCCAGTTTACTGTCCTTGATTACTAGGTAAAAACATCAGACAGTTGTGCTTGCGTGTGAAACAGTACATTGTAAAGCCCTGTGGATGATGTGGTGTGTGCGGTATCCCCATCAGTCCGAGGTGTGGAGGCGTAATGGGATTGTATGTGGCTAACTGC
>NC_045173.1:1638719-1646219 GCF_900700415.2 Clupea harengus | reverse complement strand
TTTCAGTCTCCGAAGCCTTGGTGCACCACACAAATCATCCTTAACCTTTTCAAAAGAGTAACAGCATTTCTCGAAATAGTTCGTACAAACAGTACGACACAATGGATTACCTGCTAAACTCAAAATGCTTAGTTTATGCCTCCAAAGTAAGCAGTCATGTCAATTCATATGTTAGTGCCACCGAAATGCAAGTCATTTTGTCATGTTTTGTAACCAAGACTGACAAAATACTTCCTGGAGGTCTCTTTCACTCACAATAATTTATCACCACACCAGTTTATTGCATGTTTCCAACTAACTTAATATTATTTTCTAGCAAGTTTAATTTAATGCCACTGACAACAATTTCATTTTAACAAGGCTCCAAGTGATTGTTGAAGAATATTGTAGCAGGATGCAGAAAATCAGTTGAGACTGGAAAGTATAGCAATAAATACAACCTGTTGAAAAACAACGGGAACCAAGTAATGTTATCCAGTCGTGAGAATCCTAGGCATTTCACATTTTCCCACAATTGATTTGTCGCATATGAGATTTTACACTCATTTTTTCCCTTTCAGCAAACGTAGTCCATCCTCATCAACTAGTTTGACCCATGTCATGACTTACACAATGAATAGATACCTAAATGTTTTTTTTTGGGGGGGGGGGGGACTAAACATCAGACATAGCCTTTTGCATGAATGTGCAAAAGCATTTCCAAAATGTTCAAAAGTCAGGAGGTCTTAGGGTATGGCAGATATATGTGGTGAGGGCGGCCGGCCCAAGAGTGACTTCAGGAAATGCTGAGTGGAGGCCAGAGAGACATCTCCTCTACCCAAGCGCCTCACTCCCCTGAAAGATGAGGAAATGTAGTTGCCTAGTAAACAGCAAGCCCAGTCAAACAAGCCCTGCACATTTAAACAGACAATCTCCAAAAGCGCCAGGCAGCCAGCAGCATCTGTCTTCCCATCCCGGTGGTGCTCGACCTGTGCCATCTGCCCGGCTGTTGTGCTGACTCATCCCCCAGTCGGACTGTTAATGGCTCTCTCCCCTAATGAATCCTCTGGCTCAGCTGGGCCTCACACCGCCGGTCTGGGCTCCCGGGCGAGAGGGGGGAGAGATTGCTTCAGCGCGAGGCCACCGGCGCCGGCCATCTCATCATGGTCCTAATCACGCCTGGCGGAGCGGTAGCCTCTGAGTTCTTAATGCATCACAGTGGGAAGAGGAATCTCAGCATCATGCTCCCTTCCCATAACGAGCGCCTCACAGTGCTGACTAGGTGTGGCGACGGGACGTGACGTGACTCTCCTGCTCCTTTGGCTCTTCCAGCTCTTCATTAATATGCATCACTGCTGCATAGACTCTCCAGACGTACTGCAGTCTTAAGGAATGGTAGGCATGACAGTTCCCCTTTAGATTTCCCCTGCCACCAGAGTGTCCTTGGCTCTTGCTGGGCTGCTGTGGTTACTACCAGACACCGAGTGTCAAATAAAGCTACTTCCACCTGCCTAGCTTTCCAAAAGGAGGAGATGAGCTCTGAATTGAAATAATGTTTTTATAGGCAGAGTGCAGATGTACATCAGATGAATGGGCACATTCAGGCTCACTAAGTCTGTCACCTGGTCCGTGAGTGTGTCCACCAGCAGAGCAATATGCGTCCCCGCAGCAGGTGCTGCCGGCTGTCTTAATGTGGGATTTTCACCGCTTTATTTCCTCACTGTGCTCACAGGCAGAGCTTGGTTGGGCTTCAGCGGCCTCATAGCACTCTTGATTGTGCACAGCGTGCAAGCAAACAGGAGAGGCTGGACTCATGGGCCCACTGTATCTGTTCTTTATGCCCTGTGCTGTAGCACTATGCTGAAGCACCGTGGATTAAGTTATGTGGCTACCACCTTTATGTTGTGGTGTCTATGTCTCAATGTGCCTGTAAGTTGCATATTTATTGAGAATGATTGTGTGTATGTATGTGTGTGGGTGTGTTTGTGTGTGTGGGTATGTATGCGTGTGTGGGTGTGTATGTGTGTGTGTGTGTGTATGTGTGTGTGGGTGTGTATGCGTGTGTGGGTGTATGCGTGTGTGGGTGTGTATGCGTGTGTGGGTGTGTATGCGTGTGTCTGTATCTCTGTGTGTCTGTGTGTGTATCTGCTGGAAACCTGTTGAGGGTGACAGATGTGGCTCACCCATGAGCACATCTGGTGAACCTCTGTCTCAGTCATGTGAGTTTGTGAGCCACAGCTCAGCACTGACACTCCACTCCTCACTAGCAGCTCTCTGCCGCCTCTTGCTTCGGATGACAAACGTCAACAGCCCTCTGCAACAGAACCGCAACACACAGTCATTTATCCCAGTCCTTCAGACGAGTGATGGAGAGAACAGAATTGCAACAGAGTTACAGAGAGAGAGGGTGGGGTAAGAGGAAGAGAACGAGAGGAGAGAAGGGTGAGCAAGAACGAGGTATGGTGGAGTGGGGGATGGTGCAAAAGGCAGAGTGGGAGAGAGAGAGAGAGAGAGAGAGATAGAGAGGGAAAGAAGGAAGGAAACATGGCGGTAAGGAGGGAGAGAGAGGAGAGAGTGATGGCAGAAGGAGTAGAGGCTGGGAGATGAGAGATGGAGAGAGAAGAGAGAGGCGGGGAATTGAAAGGCTGTGCTGAGCCTCTGCCAGGCCTCACAGGTGGCGCTTTGTCAGGGTGCCTGCTGCTCGTGCCTGGCAAACAAGAGGGACAGAGAGGTGGGGGGGTGGAGGTGGAGGGATGGAAATGGAGAAAG
Organism: Clupea harengus; assembly: GCF_900700415.2. Taxonomy (NCBI): domain Eukaryota; kingdom Metazoa; phylum Chordata; class Actinopteri; order Clupeiformes; family Clupeidae; genus Clupea; species Clupea harengus. Next base: position 1,643,471 of record NC_045173.1, on the reverse strand, counting down.
GGAGAGGGAGGGAGGGAGAGAGATGAAGAGAAGGAGTGCAGAGCGTGAGGGAAAGGGGTGAGCCAGCCCTGGGGGAGACACACTTTGAAATCAGGGCAGGAGATATAGATATAGAGAAGAGAAAGAGAGAGGAGATATAGAGAAGAGAAAGAGAGAGAGAGGAGATATAGAGAAGAGAAAGAGAGAGGAGATATAGAGAAAGAGAGAGAGAGGAGATATAGAGAAGAGAAAGAGAGAGGAGATATAGAGAAAGAGAGAGAGAGGAGATATAGAGAAGAGAAGAGAAAGAGAGAGGAAGAGAAAGAGAGAGGAGATATAGAGAATGGGGATAGGGAGAGGAGGAGGAAGAGAGAGGAGATATAGAGAAGAGAAAGAGAGAGAGGAGATATAGAGAAGAGAAAGAGAGAGGAGATATAGAGAAGAGAAAGAGAGAGAGAGAGGAAGAGAAAGAGAGAGGAGATATAGAGAAGAGGAAGAGAGAGGAGATATAGAGGGAGTGGGAAAGGGCTAGGCAGGAGGAGAGAGATGTAGAGAGAGAGAGAGATGTAGGTAGGTTGGGTAGAGAGAGAGATGTAGAGGAGAGAGAGAGAGATGTAGGTAGGTTGGGTAGAGAGAGAGATGTAGAGGAGAGAGAGAGAGATGTAGGTAGGTTGGGTAGAAAGAGAGATGTAGAGGAGAGAGAGAGAGATGTAGGTAGGTTGGGGAGAGAGAGAGATGTAGAGGAGAGAGAGAGAGATGTAGGTAGGTTGGGGAGAGAGAGAGATGTAGAGGAGAGAGAGAGAGATGTAGGTAGGTTGGGGAGAGAGAGAGATGTAGAGGAGAGAGAGAGAGATGTAGGTAGGTTGGGTAGAGAGAGAGATGTAGAGGAGAGAGAGAGAGATGTAGGTAGGTTGGGGAGAGACAGAGAGAGAGGTAGAGGAGAGAGAGAGAGATGTAGGTAGGTTGGGTAGAGAGAGAGAGGTAGAGGAGAGAGAGAGAGATGTAGGATTCACCAGCTTCCTTGGAGATAAAGCAGACCCAGGCAGAGCAGTAAAGGCAGTGTGTAATTGCAGGTTGGGATGAGAGGACATGTAGATGTTGCTCCTCTGAAATGAAAGCATAAATCTGCAGACTGCGCTGTGTAAAACTGTTAAAGAGATTTGGGGCATGCAGCAGTCTCTCCAGAGATATTCCTCTCCCCTGGCCCAAAGCTGTGTTCATATTAGTCAACCTAGTACTTACTTGCCCATACACCATACTAGGTGCCTAAATGTGTCCTGATGCTGTGATGTATCTTATGACCATATGAAGAGTATGATATTACTGCGGTATTATACTGAATCATTGTTGTGGCCAAAAACAAGGGATGATGACGTTGTCAGAGCCATCTAAGTTTTATAGTCTATAGTCAATTAGAACCTATTGCACCTTTTAATAGTATGTAGTGCTCCACAATCTTAAATTAGCTACACTGGGCCACCTCTGCTAATGGTCTTTTTGTACGTGTTAACTATACTCTACTTAACTATATATTATAAACGCACTGAAATAAATGCTACCATGTATTTGAATTGGGAAATAAATGAGACAATTTGGGGTCTGTTTGAACTAACTGACTAACTGACTTACAGCCTCTGGATCAGCACTCAGCCCCTTCCTCTGCCCCCATCCTCTGCCCCTCTCCCCTAGAGCTCCCAGAGTGCCCAGCTGTGTGGACCTGTGTCAGACCAGCATGTGGATTGGATATAGACGTATAGATAAATAATTCAGATTTGAACTCTGTAGAGAGTTTTGCTGGCAATATTCATAATATACACAATATACCGGCAACATACATGGCTTACCAAAGCAACTTTGAAATGAAACAGGACGTGTAAAGTGTACATTCATCTGGGAATTGGTCGCATGACCGTATAGGGACAAACTGCCATTCCATAGTCAATGTTTTGTGTATTCATGCAACATATCTGCCATCCGCATCATAAATGCTGATTATCGTCAGATCAATGGGATCTGATACACACCTGGTTTTACTACCTTAGGGAATGATGACAGAGAGGTAGGGTACAGAATGTAATGTTGACCAAACCTTTGAGCTCAAAACCCTGGAAACAGAACTGTACGGAGTGTACAAGGTGCAACTGTTCATATCATGTTCTGTGCTCAATGTTCAGTAGAAGCCAAGGCACTACATGGACGCTGTGATGGGTGAGTGTTGTGCTCCAAAGATAACAACACTAGCTCCCTAAGTATGACTGGCCCTGCTGCCTCTGTGCAGCAAAATAAATGATGCTGACGCAGAAAATAAGGATGTCTAAACAAGAGTAAATATTTACACCTCCCTCCGTAGCGTCCTGTTTCCCTAGCCTTCACTCTTTTGAATCAATTCTCTTTCTCTTTCTCTTTCTCTTTCTCTTTCTCTTTCTCTCTCTCTCTCTCTCTCTCTCTCTCTCTCTCTCTCTCCCCCTCTCTCGCTCTCTCTTTCTCCTAGGAGGAATGCCGTAATTATATGAAGGTGCTTCTGAGCCAGTATGGGGGACTGTTTGTATGCGGGACCAACGCCTTCAATCCTCTGTGTGCCAACTACACCGTGAGTATGGAGGAGAGCCCCCGATGCTGTATTACTTTCACACGCTGGCAGGGTGCCCTGAGTTACACCCATGGTTGCCACAGTATGGCTCTGGTTTGGGAGTTTGGGGAAATACACTGATTCAAGTTGTTTGTACAATTGCACACATTAGCTCATCTGTTCATCTTCCATGCCAGACTCAGCACATACACCAAAACACGTCACACTTGAACCAAAATCGACCCCCTTCTGCCATAGCTGAAAAAATACTTGATAACTCAGTGACCTGGAAACACTAACAGGAAACAGCTTAAAAAAAAAAGTGATCCTCTATGTTTACACAAATGAGTGATCTACTTGAGAAAAGAATACCATGTCTACCAGTCTCCTGTAGTGTGCTGATGTTTATTCTGGGTCAAATGCGGAGCCAACCTGTCCTATCCACATGACCATAGAGTTCATCAAAACTACTGCAACCTGTCCTATCCATATGGCCATAGAGTTCATCAAACCTACTGCAACCTGTCCTATCCATATGGCCATAGAGTTCATTCTTCTTTCTTTAAAACTACTGCAACCTGTCCTATCCACATGGCCATAGAGTTCATTCTTCTTTCTTTAAAACTACTGCAACCTGTCCTATCCACATGGCCATAGAGTTCATCAAAACTACTGCAACCTGTCCTATCCATATGGCCATAGAGTTCATCAAAACTACTGCAACCTTCTCACTTGCCAAGCATCTCAGGGGTTAGGGGTTAATATCCAAGGTTGTAGGTAGTAGTAGGTAGTTAGTCTGTCTGCAGCAATTGAAATCTTTCCGATTTTGAAAAATACTGTATTATCATTATTTTTGTTACCTTGGAAATGTATTGTAGTTACATAGAGTTCTGCTGGTGGTGAAAGCTGATTGAGACAGGAATTAATGACGTTTGAAAGTAGTGGTCATTGAGTACATTTTGTATGAAAGCTCTGAAAAAATGATCCACAGTTTATTTCCATAATAGAGTCTGCTCATATGGTGGCTGTATGAAGTACTTTGAAAAAAAGACAACCTTTCCCACCATTGTTCTGACATTAGATCCATAAACAGGCCGTTTTGCATAAAATGCTCCAACTGCACCGTTTCTGGTGTGTTTTGTAGTTATAAATACCCCTCCATTCCTGTGTTTTGATTGTCACAGTCACCTGTGATATTTGTGTTCCCTATCAAGGCAGCTGCATGAGTCTGACAACAGTAATCACTACTCGCCCTTGTTATTTCGCAAAGCCTTGTCCATATTGTATACGTGCGGTTTCAGCTTGTTCTCATGACATGCGCATCAACGAGAAGCCATACATACTTGTCACACCTGATTATTTCCCCCATCTGCCATAATACCTGCTGGATAATGAGATGGTGAGATAAGTCATCATGGATGCCATCTCAAGAGGGGCCTTTCCGGTTCGTTTTTAGCAGCGCTCCAGAAGCCGCATATTGTCTCAATGAGGCAGCCTTTGATTGCCTTTACCTGAGCCTGTCTTAAGTGCCTATCCAGGGAGAGTTGATTCATCTTACCTTCAAAGGCCTGCTGATTACAAATGACTCCTGTCTACTTGAGTGGGAGAGGAGAAGTATGAGCTGCATAGAATATTACAGCGGTTTTGTATTGTTGTTAAACAAATAGGAATGTGCCACATCTTTCAGTGCGACTTCAAGCTTGGCATATGAAATGAGGACTATATAAATAGTATATAGTGTTTTCAAAGCAACAACAACAACAGCACAATAATGGTCAAAACTGTATTTCATGCAGCTATTATACACTGACGATAGTAGTGATTGCTCTACGCCACTGCTTCCACTGAGGCAAAACCTTTAATATTTTATCTATCAAAGTTGACTATTATTTCAACAATGTTATAGGTCCATGCACTGGCAAAAGTCCATCCCTTTCAGAGATCATAGCAATCCTTAGTCCAGTGCTCTGCAGATGCATACTGTGGGCTAATGTCAGTGGTTTCATTAGTGGGACCTATCTGAAGGCTGCACCAACACGTGGCTGTGTCTCACACACTCACACTCAGTTCATAGGCATGTGAGCACATCAGCCATAAGATGCCACTAATGCCAGGAGGCCAACATGAAATATTTCTCACTATTGTCTGTGTCTATGTTCGTCTAAGGTCAGAGTTGATTTATGCATATGTGTTGATGTATTTAT
>NC_045173.1:1628719-1633719 GCF_900700415.2 Clupea harengus | reverse complement strand
GAAAGCAGTATAAGCGTGTGTGTTCCTAATACATGGAATATGCTCAAGTGGATGGTGGAGTCAGTGTTACCTCATCCTCTCTCCCCATGAACAGCCCACTCTCTCTCCTCATTCTCACGGTCTATCTCAGGCAGTCTCATCCTCTCTCCCCACTCCTCATTCTCACTGTCTATCTCAGGCAGTCTCTCCATACTGCCGGGACAGATAGAAATAGTGAGAAAGAAGCAGAGAATACGTATCATCTCATTTTCTCATACATTTCTTATGTATTTTGGTGAAATATATTTTGAAATATTGTGGATGTCTTACATGAAAATTGACTTTTGCCTTTGATTTTTTTAATGTGGTTGAGCTCAGTTTCCTCCCCAGGTTCCTCCCCTGTTGTGTGCTCTGCTCCGCTCCGCTCTGCTCCGCTCTGCTCTGCTCTGTTCATGTTCACTCACACCCAGCTCCAGCACTATAAAAGAGTCTTTGACTCCCCCCTCGTTTGATTCAGTTTTTTTTGGCTGTGGCACCTCGTGCCCATTGGAGCATGGCATAAAGTGGGCGCAATGCCAATTAGTAATTAATGTGAGTGGCTGCAGGTGATCAGGGCCGAGCGTGCCAGACAGACCCAAAGCCGAGAGGGGGAGGATGAAGGGGAAGAAAAGGGAGAAGGGAGGGATACAGAAACGACAACAACAGCCTCCAAAAATGATGCCCCTTGCCCTCAATGGGCCTGGGAGTTATCAATAACACGAATGAATAGAGCATGCACCATGGCGTGCATCCCTGTCATGTCATTTTAAGCCAAGTGATTTATAACGGGAGACATTGTTCTCATTATACGCTCTGCATTGTGCTGGGTGCAGCTGCACTCCATAAACCAGGTGTGCAAACACTTGTCTACAAATGACTGTTTTTCCAGCGTTACCTCATAACTCACTCTGATCTGCCACATGAGTAAAGAAATCGGCCAGCAGACATAATTATGACAAATCTGAGGAATCCCAAGTATTGTTGTTTCAAATGGGCTTAGCACCAGGAACCCGCACATTATAAGATTTTCTCCTGAGAGACATTTCAATTAAGCGAGCAGAAATCTGTAAACACCGCTGAGAGACGGACAGAAAGAGAGCATCCTATGAGAGACACAGCTAGAGAGAGAGAGAGAGAAAGAAAGAAAGAAAGAAAGAGAGAGAGAGAGTGAAAGAAAGAAAGACAGAGAGAGAGAGAGAGAGAGAGAGAGAGAGAGAGAGCTTTAGCGTGTAATCCTCCAAATCCCTCTCAGCCACCATTCTTCGCCATTAAAAAGCTGTCAGTGCCTGCTCTGAATGCGCCCGCTGTGGTCTGGCAGTCCAATCTGTGTATGCAGCTCAAAGAGCCTAGAGGCCCTGGCTGTCCTCCAGATCACACCATACACTCGCCACCAGGCCCGTGGCTACATACTGCCCCTGCCACCGAACAGAACCTGCCCATCTCAGGGGTGGCACACCTGGGGAGAGACTGGGTAATGAGGCCTCTGGCTCCGAAGCGCTCGGCTACTCAAGGAACCCAAGAGCATCTGGTCAGCAGAATCGGGGCTGGGAGAACTGGGCCAGAACACAATCCCTGTAGAGGAAGGATTTGAGGATTGCTTTCCTTGTGACCCATTTATGCAGTAAAATGGACTTAGGTTGTGTGTTGTGTGTTCTGTGCTGGGTGATACACAGTGCTGCCCTTGTTAGGCCTGTGTTGGTGGAATAGGGTGGAAGTGTGGAAGTGGGACGGAGATGTGGCATGTGGCATGACAGCCTGTGGATAGCAGAGACAGGAGTGTGCAGCAGGACATGGGCTGCGGCCCTCGGCTCCGTCTCCTCCGTCTCCTCCGGCCCCTCTGTCTCCTCCGGCCCCTCTCCAACTGAAGACCCCTGGATGAGAACCATCATATTCCCAAGCAGCCTCTCTGGAGAGACGGGGGGAGAGACACATGACCTTTCCCCGCTGTCAGACAGAGGGGATAGGGGGAGGCTGTCAGAGCCCCTGCCTCTCCAGGGATCCAGGGCAGCACAATAGGCAGGCGTCTGGCTTATCACACGGGGCTGGCAGGAGATGGGATGGGTTTTTGGTGGAAGGCAATTTCTGGCTGAGATGAGACTGCTAAAGGCTTCTGAGGGATGATTAAATGCCAAAGTGGCATTTTATTAATGTGCTTCTCTGTCAAATGTTTGCGAATTGTTAGCAAATGGCCCAGATATAATTGATAATGAGAATGATTCCAAAATGTGTCAGGAGACATAATTGCTGAATTATACCAGTCATGACACTGTGTAGTAGTGCATGAGGCACTTTCTAGTCAGTTGATAATATTTAGAATCATTTATATCATTTATATATTTTCATTTATAAATACTCAAGTAAACTGCATACCATATATTAGCTTAAAATCTTAGGATTTGTACTTACTTTTATAGTATTTTGAAAGTGTAAGACCATGCTTCACCTAACAATGAATGTGTGATTTATTACACCCTGAAGTGTGTGTGTGTGTGTGTGTGTGTGTGTGTGTGTGTGTGTGTGTGTGTGTGTGTGTGTGTGTGTGTGTGTGTGTGTGTGTGTGTGTGTGTGTGTGTGTGTGTGTGTGTGTGTGTGTGTGTGTGTGTGTGTGTGTGTGTGTGTGTGTGTGTGTGTGTGTGTGTGTGTGTGTGTGTGTGTGCAGTGTAGCGTTAATATTGCAGCAGCCCTTGGCTCTGATTGTGGCTGTTTGTTCTTGTGTCCCCTGCAGCATTCCTGGCTCGGCCGTGTGTGCCTTTGACATGCAGCAGCTGGCTCGGGTGTTTGAAGGGAGATTCAAGGAGCAGAAGTCCCCAGAATCCATCTGGACACCTGTCCCCGATGAGCTGGTCCCCAAACCGAGGTACACATACGACAGAGTGTCGTCCCCACAAAGCATGTACAATCAGACAATACACAGATGCAGACCTCCACACCCTGGCAGATTTACTTGTGTGGTCATTGTAGGTATCAGTGCTACCAGTTCTATAGTTCATTTTCCATACGGAAGGAGTGTTTGGAACATCATTTAAGTGCCTCAGATGAGCTCATTTAGGTTCGAACCAGAAGCCTCAGAACAGCTTTACTGTTTCGAAGTTGTGTCTTTTAATGGACCTTTCAAAATCCAAGCTAATTAACTGACTAATGCCTGTTCTGTCCAAATATCAATATCTCTTCCAAAAGGAACCAGATCAGTGGTGTTCAGCTGTCATAGTCATAGTCATAGTCGTGAGATTTACTACATGAGATTAGAAGATTAGACAGTTCATCTTGCTGTCAAATAGCATTAGCTCAGTTTCAGTTGGAGCCCATGAGAGGATGTTCACCTGTGTGTGTGTGTGTGTGTGTGTGTGTGTGTGTGTCCCAGGCCTGGTGGGTGTGCTGTGCAGGGCTCCAGGTTCAGCTCCTCAAACTCTTTCCCAGATGAGGTTCTGACCTTCATTAAAACTCACCCCCTCATGGACGAGGCCATCCCCCTGTTGGGTCACAGACCCTGGATCGTTAAGACCATGGTCAGGTAAGAGCCTTTCATCTTTAGTCTCAGGAGGGTCCTTAACCGCCTTCACCACACGACACACCAATAAACCGGCAAAACGAAGCCTTTCACCTGGTAAACACAAACAGAGCCCGTATGAAAAAGAACCTTTCCTGACTAATGGGCAGTCACACTTCTGTTTTGGAATGACTAGACTCTATGATATCCCATGTACATGAAAGCCCAGACCACAGTGGCAGTATAACAGAACGATTCCCTCCATCTGGCACACAATGTATGAAAAAGGACCTTGCCTGACTAATTACTAGTCACACTGTTTGTATAATTTTTACTAGGTGTTATTTTATTTCATGTACATACCGGCCCACAACTGCAACATAAAGTACTTTCTGCATCCTGGGTGAAATGTCTGATCCCTGATTCATCTACTTGTGCTCTGCTCTGCTCTGGGCGGGCCCTCTCCTGTATGCAGGTACCAGCTCAACACCATGGTGGTCGACACAGAAGCCGGGCCGCAGAAGAACCGGACCGTGGTGTTCCTGGGCTCCACAAGAGGAACAGTTCTCAAATTCTTAATTGTTCCTAACAAGGACGATCCAGGATCCAACGGCAACATCTTTCTTGAGGAGCTCGAGGGGTATAACCCAGAGAGGTGAGGAGTTTGAGGGGTATATCCCAGAGAGGTGAGGAGTTTGAGGGGTATATCCCAGAGAGGTGAGGAGTTTGAGGGGTATATCCCAGAGAGGTGAGGAGTTTGAGGGGTATATCCCAGAGAGGTGAGGAGTTTGAGGGGTATATCCCAGAGAGGTGAGGAGTTTGAGGGGTATATCCCAGAGAGGTGAGGAGTTTGAGGGGTATATCCCAGAGAGTTTGAGGAGTTTGAGGGGTATATCCCAGAGAGGTGAGGAGTTTGAGGGGTATATCCCAGAGAGGTGAGGAGTTTGAGGGGTATATCCCAGAGAGGTGAGGAGTTGCTTTGAGGATGTTATGTTATTTCCATGTTCCATGTTACTATTTGTCACTCAGTGAGAGGTATTAGAGATCTACTTTTACATTATATGTGACTTTGTTAAGGATCTTTGGATTTCTTATTCAGTTATACTCCATGACTACTTCATGGGGGTAAGGCATTTCTTTTCTGAAACTGCAAAGCAGCAATAAAAAAACGCAATTCAACTGTTTGACCTTAATAGGGGCAATATAAGGAATTAATGTTCTGCTGTATTGAATCTGTTGACCTTTGGGAACAATTTGCATCCATTTTGGATGAATTGGAGTCAAAAGCCAAAGCAACCTACCCTGCCTATGCTAGTGTGGACGCCAATGTAGAACAGTTTAAATAAGCTCTATTGGAAAAGTGTCAGTTACTTTTGGAAAGGTTAAGATCCAAAGTCTTAAACCGTAGTGAGAAGCTTCAATTGATCACTTTCTCTGTGCAAACATAGCAATACATTATTTAGCTCCACCATTTTGCTGCGGTTGCCCACAGACA
>NC_045173.1:1571219-1621219 GCF_900700415.2 Clupea harengus | reverse complement strand
GTCCCCACAGCAGTAGATCTGACGGAGTACATTCTACACCAGCCACAGCATCAGTTCAATTCTCACTAATGGATCGTTTGATGTGATGAGGTCACCAGCATCATCTGTTACCCAGTAACAGCGCATCAATATAATTCAATGAACTCAATGTATTTGTATTTCCACACGAAGGCCACCTTGAGACTGGGTTGCTCTGCCATTTCATCAGTCCCTCAAATTTCACGTCGGGCTAAAAATGAGTTCAGCATGTGGATCAAAACCAGCTGGACCTGGTGAGTGGCAGAGAGAAAGTGTGTGTGTGGGGGGGGGGAGACAAATACAAAGAATATATGAAACAAGACACAAACTTGTTATGCAAAACTGTCCACACAAAGCCTGGGTTTGGGCACAGCATGAGAGGGAAGATCTAAGAACTCTTTTCAGTCGTTGTTTTTGGTTTCAGATGAGTGGATTGGCAAATGGCTTGAGGGCTCCAGAACCGGGAGCAGAGTCCCATTATGGTTCCAATGCTACGGCTGTGAAAGCGCTTGAGTGTAGCAGCGGTGACATAAGTCACTACTCGTGTTGGGGTGCAGATGGATCCAATTACACTCCCTCTGGAGATCAGCGCTCGTGCAAAGGAGAGTTTCGGGCAGAGAGATTTACTATTTGCAATCACAAAAGCCAGGCAACATCTAAGGCTGGAAAACTGTGAACAGAGAACTTGCCGCTGCCCCTGTGTCCCATTTTCAGCTGCTGAGTCTGACACGAGGCCCAGGAGAGCCTCTCAGAAGAACATGTTTGTTTTCCTTGTCCCCATTTCTGTAACGATCTGCTGGGTGTCTTTAAAAATTGATAGCTGTGGCACAGCAAGGCAGAGGCACAGTAGAGAGAGAGAGAGAGAGAGAGGGAGAGGGGAAGAGAGCTCAGATAAAACTGCAAATAAAGAATGAAAACTGTACCGTAAATATCCTGTCTAAAGAATAATGAGAAACAGGTCCATCACTATCATTAAGATCAGTCAGTGGTTAATTCATGATGAAATTGATTGTATAGAAAAAAATGGATGGATGGATGGAGAGATGGTTTGATGGATGAATTGGCAAATTCAGAGGCAGCAGAGAGATTCAAATTCCCAGTAAGCCTCTGCTCACTTCAGAGCACTTCAGAAATCTAAGATGATTCATAACAACCAGAAAGAGTAATTGAAAAGGACGTTCGTCATCATCATTGATCTGATTATATGCAAAGCCCTTATGCCTCTTAGGTACTGCTGACTAAATCACCTTACCTGGACAGAAGCACTGCAGAGAAACTAAATGAATCTTTGGGATTTTGCAGAGGACATTGAGATGATATCAAACTCTGGATCGCGCTGGAGTCTCTCTGTTCCTCTGCTGTCTCTGTACATCCCCCAGGTCTCCCTTCACCCACACAACTTCAAAGACCTCTCCTTACTTCAAAGACTTTTCCCCTCCACTTTCTGTGGCTTTAAAAGTCTGCTCCACTCTGACCATGTTTGAACTGTTTCTGAAAGTGTGTGTGTGCGTGTGTGTGTGTTTTTGATAGTGTGTGTGTGTGTGTGTGTGTGTGTGTGTGTGTGTGTGTGTGTGTGTGTTTTTGATAGTGTGTGTGTGTGTGTGCATATGTGTGGTTGTTAGTACTTGTCTTTAAGGGCTGGTGTCTATGCTGGTGTGTATGAGTGTGAATGAAAGTGTGTGTGTGTGTGTGTGTGTATATGTGTGTGTGTGTGTGTGTGTGTGTGTGTGTGTGTGTTTTTAAAAGTGTGTGTGTGTAACAAAGTAACAAATTCAGTCCATGTACCATCTGTCGGTCACTAGCTTCCCTGTCCTTTTAAAGGAGTATTAGTATTTAAAAGACTGTGGTCTCTCGCTGGCAAAGCTTCACTGCCACATTTGTATCTTCTACTGTTTACAGCAATAACAGGGAATACTAAAAAGGCATGGTCTTCAGAAATCTGAGTGCTAGGGTTTTTTAATCCCTTTGAGAATGCTGGAGTGTTGTGAAGAACTGCACTGTTGCAGTAAGCTTTCACCGTGAAAGCTGCCTGCTCAAACAATTGCATATGTCCATGTTTACACCATATGTGCTGTATCTCAGATATTTCTTCTTAGCCTATTTCTGGCACACCATGGTTCATTTGGACAGACACCTATGACCTGTAGTCATACCTATTGTTAGTGACAAAGGATCATGGATGCACAGCTCTGGTATAGCACTGTAAGTGTGATGCAAGAGGGAAGCAATGGAGGCGCAGTATGCTGAACTCTCAAGAAAGAGAGGGCCTGGAGGAGCAGGTGGTACCTTTACTATTCTACGGTTCAACCAGTGGGTTCAACTAGTGGGTTCAACCAGTGGGTTCAACTAGTGGGTTCAACCAGTGGGTTCAACTAGTGGGTTCAACCAGTGGGTTCAACTAGTGGGTTCAACTAGTGGGTTCATGTCCATATGAAAGAGCAAGGGGAGAAAGACTGGGAGAGAGGGGCATGTAGTGGAGAAAGACTGGGAGAGAGGGGCATGTAGTGAAGAAAGACTGGGAGAGAGGGGCATGTAGTGAAGAAAGACTGGGAGAGAGGGGCATGTAGTGAAGAAAGACTGGGAGAGAGGGGCATGTAGTGTAAGTGATTTGCCTTTACTTCTTCAGCATGGGTGGCTCAAATTCTGGGAGACGTGAGAGGGAGAAGAAGGAGACAGGGAGAGATGAGGGAGGTAGCCTGTAGGAGAAGGAGACGATGAGGGAGGTAGCCTGTAGGAGAAGGAGACGATGAGGGAGAGATGAAGGAGGCAGCCTGTAGGAGAAGGAGACGATGAGGGAGGTAGCCTGTAGGAGAAGGAGAGATGAGGGAGAGATGAGGGAGGTAGCCTGTAGGAGAAGGAGACGATGAAGGAGACGATGAAGGAGGCAGCCTGTAGGGCCGTAGCCTTCTCTGAAATGAGATGGAAATGAACGCTGCACGCCGCAGTAATCCATGGCTTACAGTGAGCAGCCCCTGCTCTGCAGTAGTAGAAGACGGAGAACCCTGAACATGCAGAACACAAGACCCAGATTAATGACAGGAGTTTCCCTTCTTCCTTCCCTCTCTCTCTCCAGCTAACAGACACACACTCACACATGGACATGAAAAATACACATGAAAGGAACGTGTGTGTGTGTGTGTGTGTGTGTGTGTGTGTGTGTGTGTGTGTGTGTGTGTGTGTGTGTGTGTGTGTCTCTGTCTGTCTGTCTGTCTGTCTGTCTGTCTGTCTCCCGATGCTAACCATGCCGCACACCTTCACTGCTCCACTGATTTCTGCTTGCCCAATATGGCTTCCCTGACAGGCTGTTAGATTTGAAATCAATATCACTTTTTTTCAGTCAGCCAATTTAGAGTTGGGGGGGGAGCAGATCCATACGCACTGTGCTGGTGTAATAACCAAATCCCTGCTGTAAATAAGAGATGGTTAGACAGGAGCCTCTCTCTAGCACTGCTGAGCCTGTTAAAGTGTGTGACAGTCAGAGAGAGGGAGGAGAAAGAGAGATGGGATTGAGAGAAATGGAAAGAGTAGAAGTGAAATGAAAGAACATACAAATTATGGTTATTTAAAAAGTACATACCGCTACCAACACAATGTTATGGGTGAGCGAGCTGCCTGGGGCAAGATGGCCGCCATGTGCGGACGTTCGACTCCATTGGCCGGCAACGCGGACGAGACATCTAGTCTTTTTATATGCCATAGAGTACTATGAGATAGAGTGGGCTACAATGACTAGAGGTGTACCATAGAGAGTACTATGAGATAGAGCGGGCTACAAGGACATGAGGTGTACCATAGAGATAGAGTGGGCTACAAGGACTAGAGGTGTACCATAGAGATAGAGTGGGCTACAAGGACATGAGGTGTACCATAGAGAGTACTATGAGATAGAGCGGGCTACAAGGACATGAGGTGTACCATAGAGATAGAGTGGGCTACAAGGACTAGAGGTGTACCATAGAGAGTACTATGAGATAGAGCGGGCTACAAGGACATGAGGTGTACCATAGAGATAGAGCGGGCTACAAGGACTAGAGGTGTACCATAGAGAGTACTATGAGATAGAGCGGGCTACAAGGACATGAGGTGTACCATAGAGATAGAGCGGGCTACAAGGACTAGAGGTGTACCATAGAGATAGAGTGGGCTACAAGGACTAGAGGTGTACCATAGAGAGTACTATGAGATAGAGCGGGCTACAAGGACATGAGGTATACCATAGAGATAGAGTGGGCTACAAGGACATGAGGTGCAGCATAGAGATAGAGTGGGCTACAAGGACTAGAGAAGCAGCATAGAGATAGAGCGGGCTACAAGGACTAGAGGTGACCATAGAGATAGAGTGGGCTACAAGGACATGAGGTGTACCATAGAGATAGAGCGGGCTACAAGGACTAGAGGTGCACCATAGAGAGTACTATGAGATAGAGCGGGCTACAAGGACATGAGGTGTACCATAGAGATAGAGTGGGCTACAAGGACTAGAGGTGTACCATAGAGTACTATGAGATAGAGCGGGCTACAAGGACTAGAGGTGCACCATAGAGATAGAGCGGGCTACAAGGACATGAGGTGTACCATAGAGATAGAGTGGGCTACAAGGACATGAGGTGTACCATAGAGTACCATAGAGATAGAGCGGGCTACAAGGACATGAGGAGGGAGAGCTGAAAGAAAGAGACGTAGAGCGAAAGGAGAGGTCTGAGAAGCATGGCCAGAGAAAAAGAATGAGAGAGGGAGAGAGGTCTTGCTTTGGCAACATTGTAAATAGTACCGTCATGCCAATAAAGTTGGGGAGATGAGCTCAGTCAAAGAGAGCAGATGGCAAACGACAGAGCTGCTCACACAAACAGGAAGCCAATTGGTAGACTTTTACTTATTTTTGATGGTTGCCAGGAATATGTCATTAGTTTCGTTAAGTCCGTTTTATGGAAGAGTACACGGAGCAGAGAACATCATGAGCTACCTGCAGAAGTAGGAAGGGGGGAGTAAATCATGACTTCAAAGGCTCTAATACTCAGAATGATTATTTCTGCGTGCTCCATATTACTGGCAGGTACACATGTGCTGCAGACATTAGGAGAAGTTCAAGTGCGAGTTTTGTCTTGATGTTATGCAATCCTTCTTTTAGATTCTATCTCTATTCACTGTGGCTCCATCACTTCTCTCTGCTAGTGCCTCCTGTGACTGTAGACAAACTGTTGAAGAGCAGATTCCTCCTTTTGTTCGTGTTTGGCATCAACACCCCCCCCCCCCCCCCTCCCCTCTATCATCTGTATCACCTGCTCTGTGCTTGTGTTATATATGCGGCAAACCTGATTATCATATAGAGCTGGCGAAGAGACAAATGCTCTCTGTTGCCATCTGGTGTCAAAATATGGAACATATTTTTTTAATGTTATTGTGACATCACATTAAGCTAACACTTAAGCTTCACCACTCCTTTTCTACATTCTAGGGGGGACTCGGAAGTGGGGCCATGTTGTTCTGGGAATTATAACTACATTCTTTTCAATCTTTCACTGTTACAATTACAATTTAAGCTTATGAGTAAAAGTATGTATAAGAATGAAACGGCTCAATTGCTTTGACAGTAGCTTGCTTGAATTTTCCCCTGTGGATTTTAAGAAAGGATAGCTGGAAAATGATATCCTTCTCACTGCCACCTGTCTTCCTTTTTCTTTCAGGTCTCTTAAGGGAGAGCTTCATGGATGAGCCTGAGAGTCTGGTAACTCTGAATCTGCTGGTCGTGGCCGCAGTGTCGGCCTTCTCCACGGGGGCGGCGCTGTCGGGCCTGGCCGTGTGCTGGATCATGGGTCAGAAGCACCGACAGCGCTCCCGCAGCCGAGCGTCCGGCTCCGGCTCCCAGCGCAAGTCTGAGAAGGAGCCGCACGGCATGCTGGGACCCAGCGGCGCCGGCTCGGTCATCAGTGTGTCGCGTCACAGCGTGGGGACCACCGGAGAACGGCGCTCTCAGGGGGAGACGCTCTTCGTCATGCCCAACGGCTGGGTGAAGGCCGGGGACCTGGACCCAGGGCTGCTGCCCACGCCGGAGCAGACGCCGCTGCAGCAGAAGAGGCCCCCGCCCGGCCTGCGCATGTCCCAGTCCGGCTCCAGCTGGGACCAGAGCCAGAGCCAGATCTACCTGAACTCGGTGGGGACTCAGTGCCCCCCGCCGGGGAGCGCCATCTTCCTCAGCTCCAAGCTTCTGCACGGGGCAGGCGGTGGGAGCCGCCGGCTAGATGACCACAACGACAGCATGGATCGCCAGACGTCCCGCTACGTCTCCCTGTCCAAGTACCGCGAGCAGAACCGGCCCGGAGCACCCCTGCGCAAGTCAGCCGGAGACTACAACTACCCCATGACGCCGCAGGACTCGCCCGACCGCAGGAGAGTGGTGTCCGCCCCCAGCACCCAGGTGGAGTACGGCGAGCCCCTGCGCTGGACTCACGACGGCTACATCATCAGCAGCCACGGCATGCCGCCTCCCTCCTCCGGCCACCACTACCCCGGCCCCCCGCACCCCCCAGGCATGACCCGCTCCGTGCTGCACGGCTCCAGAGGACTGGCTGAGCTGGTGGACTACAGCCACCTCCTCAGCAAAGCAGGCGGCGAGCGCAGCACCATGGGCCAGTGAAGGCTGAGGCAGTGGAGCCCTGCCCAGGTCCTCTGGCTTCATCCATCTCCAGCTGACTACCCTCCGGGATATCAGTCCGCTCTCTGAGCTTCCCTTCCCCTTCAATCTGCATTCCCATGCCTGGCTGTTTCAGTTGGCTCTTATTGTTGCCTATTGTTCCCTATCTCATCCTCTCTGCTGCTCCCTCTGTCCGTATCTCTCTGTGCCTGTGCCTGTGCCTGTGCCCTGTCTGGCTGGGAGGAGCTGGTTCTGACGATCTGATACTGCAGCACTGCCTAAGACTGAGTAAGCTAGGGATTCACGCTCCAAAGCCGCTGCCACCACCCCACTGCAGGCCAGCCTGTGCTCAAGAGCCAGAGACTTCAGGAGCTCCACATCACGACAGAAGACAGCGAACATCAGTGAATAGTCCATCCCGGCGAGCCCGCCATCCCTCTGTTACCATAGCTCCACATCCATCCACTCATGTTGGGCTCAAAATGGCAGCTCTGCCCTTAGCAGGTGTGGAAGAGAGATGTAATAAACACGCCAGGCTGGAGGATTCAGAGACGGAGGAGACGAGTGCCAAGGGACATCCATTTCTCCTGAAATACAGCCAATAGGGAACACTATAACCCGCAAACACGTCTGAATGTGAACGTGGAACCCGAACTCACAGTGACTTCAAAAAAAGAAAAAAAACAGAAACCTACTGAATTGTCAGCACAATTTCATCAGCCTGGCATTCCCAACTAATGACGTGCGTTTTTTTAATGGCCAATCATTTCCCAGTGGACACTCCATGACAGGAGGAAAAGGAGAATCATGGCCGTCGTCGTTTCACACAGCTCATTCTGCACAGTCATACTCTCTGGACTCTCGTCTGTACTGTGCGTGTGTGTGTGTGTGTGCGTCTGTGTGCGTGTGTGTGTGTGTGCGTCTGTGTGCGTGTGTGTGTGTGTGTGTGTGTCTGTGTGTGTGTGTGTGTGTGTGTGTGTGTGTGTGTGTGTGTGTGTGTGTGTGTGTGTGTGCGTGTGTGTGTCTGTGTGGATGTTTGTGGGTATGTGAAAGAGGATAAGGGACAGAGAGAGAGAGAGAGAGAGAGAGTTCACCTCTACATGCAGCAAGGACTGCAGAGACTGAAGTGTTTGATAGTCACAAGCCGACAACGGAAAAACTCCACTGTCTGACAAAGGAGAGTCTGCCATGGAGAGACAATGGGATTGGAGGAGTACGACCTTTAAGGGGGAGTTTTTGTGATATATTGTATATTGAGTTTTTATATGTAATAGGTTAGTGGAAAGACTCCAAACGTACATTCTTGGCTCATTATGTACCTAATTAGGTCACAAGAAAAGAAAGAAAGATGGAAGAAAGGAATACAAGAAGGAACAGAATAAAGAAACGGTATCAGCCTATATGATGCAACATCAGGTGAAACAGTGTACAGGTTTGGTCAGTTAGCTTGTTTTAGTAGGCCTGATATGTGCCTGTTTAGAGGAGGAAGATGCACCAACGAGTAGAGAGTTGCAGTACAAGCAGAGCCAAACTAGGGGGCGCCATACAGAATGCAATAGCAACACATTGTGTCAACACTTGAGTTCACACCTGCACACACACCTTCACACACAGAAACACACCTGCCCACAGAGAAACAGACTCTCACTAACACACACACACACACACACACACACACACACACACACACACACACACAGAAACACACACCAACACTCACACACACCTGCACACACACACACACACCTGCACACACAGAAACACACACACACAGAGAAACACACACGCACACATACACACAGTCAAAACTGAGTAACACTTTCTCCATCATCCTTCTCTAAAGTGTCCAAGGCTAGAGAGCAAGCTTAGCTCCAGTCTTTTTTGGTTTTACAATCTGTCAATCTGCATTACTTTCTCTTTGCCTCTGCAAAAATCTTTCAGCGCAGAGAAGAACAGACTCAACTCAGTGTTTGGGTAAATGGCAGCCAGTGACCCAGATGATTGACAGGCACACATATCACATTTGGTGATTCATTTGAGCAAAACTGTTACAAGGGGTGATTGGTAAGTTTGTAGCCTTAGGGGATGAGTTATCCAGCTGTGGTTACATCATGCACGTGCAGTTCAACTCTGAGTGACTCTGAGAACGTTTGAGGTGTCACCCAAGGAGCTGACTTCTTCTCCATGCTGTCAGAAGGGGCACCTCTCCACCATGTGCTCCTGGGCCTCCTTGGGTGTTTTAAGCCCTTGAGACAGAGGTAGCGGTTGACTGCACAAAGGCTGATGTTGTCCATTTTCTCAGATAGTGCTGACTTACCATTTTCAATTATCTGAAACAGAAATACCACAAAGGTTATTAACTTTCTGCATTATCACTCAAAGAGTTGAACTGCACGGGCATGTAATGACAGCTCTATAACTCATCTCCTTCTACCTAAGGCTACAAACGTATCAATCACCCATTTTACACTGCGCGTGAGTTTATAAGATTTAGGGCCCATTTAGTCTCCTTAAAAGCACTGCGCTGTATACTTTGAGAGTCGCCATTCCCAGTGGCACACACTGTTCCACATCTGTATCTGTAAATGCCACGCACTGTTCCACATCTGTATCTGTAAATGCCACGATACAAAACTGTATTTGGAGATGATAAACATTCAGAGCATATTTAGGTTCACTACTGAGCCACTGCAGTTGTGTTGCTCTTCTTGCGGTAGAATAATAGTGTTATTTATGAATTACTCCATGTGCAATTTGATATAAAGCAAATCGCTTTGGAAGGTTGTTTTTGTTCCTCTTCACACACTTGAGTGAATTGTTTCCGTGTGATATGTGTCACATCCTGTTTGTGTCATGATGCAGTGTGTGACCTGTGAAGCTCACCACATTTTAAAGCGAGATGTATGCCCAGCAGAGGGGAACAGATGCTCAGTGGTGTTCTAGAGTGTTCTGCTCAGCTGTTCTTGCCAACAACAACCGCCCCCCTGAAGACTACGCGTTTGGCCTTCAATGCGTCTTATGTCCATTCATCAAGCTTTTTGCCCCCGAATGAAAAGCACAAGACTGAACGGTTTAGGGTGCACTGACTGCTAGGGTGACTGCTCGGATTGAGGCTCACAGTGGTCTTGTGATCATGGGCTGCGTGCTGGACGCTCCTCGGCTGGACTGGATGCAATCTGAACGTTGGCCTTTTTCTGGAGCCGTGGTACTGAGTGACTCATGTAATTACTGACTTTTTTCCCCTCACTCTCTTTCACTGTTTTTTGTAATGTGTCACGCAGACTGAATTCTTCATCGTGTGGGGACTTGAGTGCTGTGCGGAGCTGCTGTTTAGGGGACTGTGGGGGTAGATTGCAGCTCTGACTCACCTGCTCTGTACATACGTGTGGACACGGGCTGAATTCTGGAATAGGAGCAGCAGAACATCTTGTACTGCCGCTGTATAGAACAAAATGTCTGAGTATACAGGTGTTTTTTTTATATATATATATACAGTATATATATATCTCACCAACATGGTAGAGAGTCAAATACACAAACTTGAAGTGAAATACTGTATACGCAGTGTAACACTCCTTTCACACACACACACACACACACACACACACACACACACTTCCAGAATGTATACTCACATTTAAACACTTGAAAAGCAAACACACACTCACACATATTTGACACATTCATGAAAATAGAAGTGTTATCACTAATAAATCCTTGAATCCTTTCATTTTTACCTTATTGTTGTGGGGCATGTGTTTGCATACAAAGACATTCAGTGGTTATATGTTTTTATGAGAAAACTGCCACTAAAAAGAGAATAAGGAAACAGGAACAGCTAGGCCCACTGCTGGCCCACTGCTGGTACACTCAAGGAAACTACAGAAAAGACAATGGCACTCTTCTAAAGGTGTTAAGATGTTTTAACTGAAGAAAATAAAAACAAACCGACTTTCCTTTTTAATACTATTTACAGACTTACAGAGAGATACAATGCAGTCAAACTATCTGTTTCTACAGCCTGTGGCAGCAATGACTTTATGAGGTTTTTCAATCATCAAGATTGATGATTCGATTAAACTAAAAATGTAAGCTACAAGAAAAAAAAGAAATGAGAAGTCTCCTCATCATGTGTTCCTGGTATCCCTCTCACCTACTGACCTCCCGGAACATTCTTCCTCATTCAAATAATCAACATTCCTATTAGATCATTTCTCTACAAAACTGCTTATGAATGCTCTGGCCATAAATGATGAAAGTGCTGTATCTAACCTTATTTATTCATAGATCTACTTATTGCATCTGGTATTGGATGGTTTTCAGCACTGGATCTTTAAGACTTTAGACCATCCTATAGACAAATAGGATGTCATATTCTGCATGGAAGAGGACCATGTTTGTTGAATGGTAAGAAGATTATGCACTTGCCTGGCTCACGTCTAGCTCTTCTCAGACCATCCTCAGTTTGTACACATCCATGATGAATCACCCAGTCATACAAATGTAAGTGATGGAGTTCCCGAGGGTCAGTGCTTGGGCCTCTGCTAATCTCTGTGCATGCCACACTTACACTTAAAAGGAAGCATGGCATTCCATTCCATTACTTATCTTTACCTGTCCATGAAGCCAGATTAAATAATACAACTAGCTATACTAAAGCTAAAGACTTCAAAGTTCGGATGACCAACAACTTCTTACTCCTGAACTGGGATAAAAACTGTTGCTATGATTGTGCACCTTAAACATCTGGGAAGCACACTATCTAGACATATACTTACAATTGATGAGATTTTCATTGACATCTAGCAAAAGGGGTCTTGCTACAGATCTCTCATTTGACTCACACATGAAACGGATCTCAAAGACATGTTTTTTATCAGGAGAGCCCTATCCCTGTCCCTGTCCCTTCAAGCCTAGACCAATTGAATGCTCTACTGCTGGTGCATATGAACAATTCACTGAAGAGCCTCCAACAAGACATCCTCATTTTCATGGACATGCCCTGTTTTGTGTCCGGATGGGTTTCCTAAAATGTCTTTAGTTAGAGACCAAATCCTAAAACAGAGCCTCTGACTTTGCTGTCGCCTGCAGCTGGCCTGCCAATCATATCTGGCTAGAATTCCAGCCTACCCTCGTGATGATGTTAGACAAGACTGCACCATCCATAAATGATGCTGCTACAAACACAGGCTGCCAAGGACTCTATGAAATGACATACAAATTGGATTGTGATGAAACGACAATGGACAACAATGTTTAAGCTTTATTTATTGAAATAGGCCTACACTTCAAGGACAAATCATTGATTTGAAATATTATTTAGTTACGTAGTTGAATACTGGTAAATGGCTCACATCCACTTCAGGTGGACATACTGAAGCAGTCCCAGTCCTTTTGTGGTGTGAATTGATGTGCTCTGGCTCAGAGATCACCTGAAGTACAGGTGTGTGATAAAGTAAGATGTGCTCAGAGATCATGAAGTACAGGTGTGTAATAAAGTAAGATGTGCTCAGAGATCACCTGAAGTACAGGTGTGTGATAAAGTAAGATGTGCTCTTGCTCAGAGATCACATGAAGTACAGGTGTGTGATAAAGTAAGATGTGGCTCAGAGATCACATGAAGTACAGGTGTGTAATAAAGTAAGATGTGCTCAGAGATCACCTGAAGTACAGGTGTGTGATAAAGTAAGATGTGCTCAGAGATCACCTGAAGTACAGGTGTGTGATAAAGTAAGATGTGGCTCAGAGATCACCTGAAGTACAGGTGTGTGATAAAGTAAGATGTGCTCTTGCTCAGAGATCACATGAAGTACAGGTGTGTAATAAAGTAAGATGTGGCTCAGAGATCATGAAGTACAGGTGTGTGATAAAGTAAGATGTGGCTCAGAGATCACCTGAAGTACAGGTGTGTAATAAAGTAAGATGTGCTCAGAGATCACCTGAAGTACAGGTGTGTGATAAAGTAAGATGTGGCTCAGAGATCAGAGATCACCTGAAGTACAGGTGTGTGATAAAGTAAGATGTGCTCAGAGATCACCTGAAGTACAGGTGTGTAATAAAGTAAGATGTGCTCTGGCTCAGAGATCACCTGAAGTACAGGTGTGTGATAAAGTAAGATGTGCTCAGAGATCACCTGAAGTACAGGTGTGTGATAAAGTAAGATGTGCTCAGAGATCACCTGAAGTACAGGTGTGTGATAAAGTAAGATGTGCTCAGAGATCACCTGAAGTACAGGTGTGTAATGAAGTAAGATGTGGCTCAGAGATCACATGAAGTACAGGTGTGTAATAAAGTAAGATGTGCTCAGAGATCACCTGAAGTACAGGTGTGTGATAAAGTAAGATGTGCTCAGAGATCACCTGAAGTACAGGTGTGTAATGAAGTAAGATGTGCTCAGAGATCACCTGAAGTACAGGTGTGTAATGAAGTAAGATGTGCTCAGAGATCACCTGAAGTACAGGTGTGTGATAAAGTAAGATGTGCTCAGAGATCATGAAGTACAGGTGTGTAATAAAGTAAGATGTGCTCAGAGATCACCTGAAGTACAGGTGTGTAATAAAGTAAGATGTCCATTGGATGGGGGCAAGTGTACATATTCTTCCCACCTGACTGCGTGAAAGCAGCTCACCTCAATCACATCACCAATGACCTGAGGAACCTGTCCCACAGATGGCCGACCTGCATATTTCTGAGATAAACTTCCCAATTTGAAACTTCCCAATCAACACTGAGAGGTTGACGCTCTGCTGGGAGGTCTATGGGAGTTGCATCCACTGGCAGAGGTGTGAATTGAACATTTCCTCCAGAGCTCTTTTTCTCTCGCTGTGCTTTCTCTGGTTCAGTTTCCACTGCTGCCTCACATTGTCCTGTTCTGCTCTGGAGTGCCGGCTGATGCTGCCTTTTACAATTCTTCCCTCTCGCTTCCTTTTTTTTTTTTTTTTTTATCAAATATTTATTTTACAACACAAAAACACACCCCTGTGGCGACCCTCCCTCCCTCACCCTTCCTTTCCCGATTCAGTCATATATAATTGGATGTCAGGTTGCATATAGGGGAAAAAATTAAAATAATAATAATAATAAACTAAAAAGAGTACAAGTACAAAATTATCAGAAATAGAACTTCCATGACAATTATAGTAACTCTTGCTTCCTTTTTCTGATAACTACAACACATCAAATGACATCTATAAACATCTCCTGGACAGCCCTTTTCGATCCACTACACAGCGTTGTTGTTGCACACCACAGACCAGAGGGGCCTGCAACGGACTTCCAGACTCTGGTCAGCATGAGCGATGCGGAGGCCCCTCTGGTCGGCTGAAACGACGTGGAGGTCTGTAGGTGGCTTTCTCCGTCGGAGCGTGGGTGCCATAGTTTTAGTACCCCAGTCCCAGTCTCATCAATAAGCAGTCCCTCTAACTGCCTGCGGTGCGGCAGGCGCTGTGGAGGTCCGCCACTGGCCAGAGGGGCCATGGATTGGCCATGACAGACCAGTGGTCTTCTGCATTGTTGCTGTTCTCTATTGGCCTCTATTGGGCTGAGGTAGTTTCAGGTTCTGCCCTTCGAGCGCCTGATGGTGAGAGTCCTGGCATGTGCTCCCCGGAGCCGCTGTGTGGTTTACCTCGATGATCTCCTCGTGCCTGAACTTCCAGAGCGCCCTGTGACGCCGACGCCAGTGACGTGGGCCTCTGGGCAGTTCGCTCACAGGAGGGGGAGGACAGTGAGCGAGTGGTTGCATACTTTTGCCGCTTGCTCAGCTGCCCTGAGCGAAACTATTACTGTCACCCAATGAGATCCGCTGGTGGTGGTTCTGGGTATCCACCTCTATGGGAGACAGGTGGTCCTGCTGCGTACTGATCCTGCTTCACCCACCTGGCTGCGCACTGATCATGCTTCACCCACCTGGCTGCGCACTGATCCTGCTTCACCCACCTGGCTGCGCACTGATCATGCTTCACCCACCTGGCTGCGCACTGATCATGCTTCACTCACCTGGCTGGGCACTGATCATGCTTCACTCACCTGGCTGCCGAGGGGCAGCTGGCTCGGTGGCTTGAGACTCTTCCTGATTACGACTGAGATTCGCCACAGAGCTGGCCGCCTACACAGACACGCAGACGCTCTGTCCAGGCAGCATTGTGATGCAGAGCCACGCCGGCTTTGTTGGCGCAACGAGGATATGAGTGCAGTCCCCAGCAACCACCGGCGAGCACGGGGAGTAGGAGCACCTTGACTTGGAGCAGCTGCAGAGTGCCCAGGCACAAGACCCTGTCCTCACCTTGGACACACGTCTCCCCCCTGGACCCTGAAATGATGGCTCTCCACTCACAGTAGCCTGGCTTCACCATCCAGAACAGGCTGCTGTACCGACGCTGCCGGTGGTGGTGGTGGGGGCTGATGGTCAGCATGAGATCCCGCGCCTGCTGGTGGTTCCCTCCCTCCGAGCCCAGGTTCTGGAACTGAAGCCGTGGATGTGCTGGGCCCGTTCCCCATCGCCAAGCAAGGAAACCGCTACTTCTTGGTGGCCGTGGACTACTTCACACAGTGGCCCGAGGTGTACACGGTTCAGGACCAGAGTGCCGCCACCACCACAGCTGATCATCGTCTTGTCAGTGAGATGTTCTGCCATTTCGGGGCGCCTTAGGAACTACATAATGACCACTTCGAAGCTACAGTGTTCGGTGTCAACGCAGTTGTCAGACTACGCCACTTCAGCCACGTCAAACTCATTTTCATTTGTTTATCAAGACTCATCATATACAGGAGTTATACCACGCCCCCTCCCCCTTCCTCCTCAGCCCCTCACTGCCCCCCTTTCCCACTCTTTGGCATTTTCCAAATCATGCAGCGGGTGGAGTTAGGCTCAGAGTTGAGGTTGTGTGTATCTATAGCTCTGTTTGTGTGTGTGTGTGTGTGTGGGGGGGGGGGGGGCATGGTCCGTGTATGTGGGCACTGTTGCACATAAAATGTAAGCAATATCATCTGAAAGACTCCTCCTTCCAATTTTATATGCCTTTTCATAACTCTCACAAAGCAGTCTGACATCAGATGACCAGCAGAGGGCGCTAATAGTCCATCTCTAAACATTGACAGCATCAAAACGACTGCAGTGATACTTTGTTTATTATTCCCACAATATTTTGGCAGAACAGTGACATTGGTAATAATAAACTATGTATATTATAAAGAGGCTCTCTGTCATGTTATATAGCTTGGATATATATTGTCTTTGGTTCTTACTTCTTTTTCACCTGAATGTGTTGATGTTGTGAATCCATGTGACTGGCCTTTGGCTTAATACACAAAGATTAGCAGCTAAGTGAGAGGCCTTTTGTTGAATGGGGCTCATTGTTAACCTTGATTGGTTCTGATAATGCACTACCTAGACCTGATGAAGGTCACATCATCATTTTCTTCTAAACTAGCGCACACCAGAACGAACAAACGAGACATCACACCCGGACGTTTATCCATGAAAACATACACAGTTTTGAGCATGTCAGTGCATTTATATTAACGACAGCACATTTACAATTAACATTTTGCAATATATTAAAGCATTAAAGCATTCTTGGCACACTTAAGGGGCTATTCTTCATTCTTTGTCGAAACAGAGTTGAAATAGTACATTTTTAATGTAATAAAATTACATTTTAAATGTACATATATGTTCTACTGAATATACATAGGTAGATGGTCCAGTCCTAAAAGTTAGTCACAGATATTTGCAAGAAAGCTCCATTCCTCCCTTAAAGCAGCTTGAGGTAGGCCTGGAAAAATAAAACAATAAAGCTCTTTCTAACATTTCAACACCATTCACATTGTAAGGAAAGCCTGCGAGAAGAGGCTGATGAGCTTGTAGTTTGGTGAAGTTCATTACCTACCCAGGTGTCAAGCATTGGACACCTCTAATTGGATACGTGTACAAGTGAAATATCTCCGTTTCTCCTCTGGTGATTTTCAGGTGGTACTGAATAATTTTGAGACACATCTTTTAAACACTTCCTCAACAAGAAATAATATCCAAATGAATCCAGGCAGCAGTTTGTGGTAGCAATCCATTCAGCTACGTCACGGAAGTTATGAATCAGGTCATCCACTGAGGACCAACCTGTCTTGTCGACTTTGTGGTATTCTATCAAACCCAAAGATACATGAAAAGGTGTGTAGCAAACAATGAACACAATTAAATTGGCTGTTACGATTCTTACAAATGCCTTCTTCTGCTCAGAGCTCTCCCCTGTTCTCTCTTTTCTCTGCAGAAGGCAAGCGGTCTGGATGGAACAGAAAGTCATTGTCACTAGTGGGACAAGATACCCTACAGTCTCCAAAACCAGGATGAATTCAAGTGAAAGCGGGGCGTCTCTACGGGTGTAGCATGTGCACAGTTTATCTGGATAGTTCTCAGAGCGAAACCCCAGGCATATCGTCACCACAGTCACCCAAACAAGAGTGCAGACCAGCGTGGCGATCCTTTTCCTGGTTCTCTGCTCTCGGACCCAGAAGGGGAACCTGACGCTGAGGTAGCGGTGCACGCTAACGCAGGTGACGATGAGAATGCTGGAGTACATGTTGGTGTAATGGATGGAGATCATGCCCGTGCAGAAGTGCGAGGGCTCCAGAGGCCAGTAGGCGTTGTACACCCGCACTGGGAGGAAGAGCACCAGAGCGAAGTCGGCCAGGGCCAGGTTCAGCATGTAGATGTGTGTGTCTGTCCAGTCGCGGCGCCTCACGAATAAAACACACAAGACCGGGGTGTTGAGCAGTAGGCCCAGCAGGAACACAGGGATGTAGGCCAGCTGCTGGAAGGTGTGAGACTCGCCGGCACTGCTTGCATGACACATCTGCATGCCACAAGACCAGACAGAGAGAGAGCAAAGCCACAGAGGAGAGAGAGAGAGAGAGAGTTGTTTGAGAGAGTCCGTTAATGGTTGGATAATTTATTGTACTTGCAGTTTTTGTGATATTGCATTAATATGACAAAGTCTGTTCTGTATCATGTTGCAGCTGCATATTCATAAAAGCATCACTAGATAAGAATGTACTCTTATGAGAACACACTCTGTGTGACTGCCCCTGGCTTTTTTTTTTCAAACTAATTATGTACAGAACTAACATCCAGCCAACTTGTAAATCATGCTTTCCAACGACAGAAGGGTTTTCTGGAGGATTGCTGAGTTTAGTTTTAAAACAATTGACTTTCACTCATGTTGATGTCTATGCCTTCAAAGGAGCAGCCTGTCATGGTTTGTTGGTGCCCTGTAGTGAAAACCTGAACGTCTTTAACATCCCCATTAGTTCTGCATTTGTATCAGTAGAGAAGGGGAGGGATGTGTGAGAGTCGGTGGCACAGGACTGTTGAGATTTCTTTCTTGAGGAAGGTTTCTCAAACAATTCTTAAATGAATAGTATATAGTCTACTGGGAACTTAAATGAATAGCCTATTATGAAAATGTATGGGTTTTCGCAACTGAATCGTTTGTAACTTTTCTGCAATAATACCTCTGACAGTAACCTATGCTTGATATATGCTAAACCCTAACCCAAAGGTATTTCATCAAGATAACCTTTGGTGTGGGCAGTGATGACTGAAGATCATAGAGTGTTCTAGAATCTTTGGTAATGACCAACTAATCCTTCATGTATGTAATGACAAAAGTCATGTGTACAGGTTTACTGAAGGCTTCTGTTACAGCCATCTCTTCAGTACCTGCCAAATTAACGCCAGCCTATGATGGCGTGGAATAACAACACAAAGTTGAACACCCATTGTGTTGAGGCTTGGCCTCTGTTGTGTGTATCCTTTGGAAAGATGAACCATTTTGAAAGCTGAGTGGTTCCTTAGGTACCTTGGTGGCAACCTCACTCTAAGATTCTTTGCCTATTCCAATTAGATGACAATAAAATGACATTGCTGAATGAAAGGACAAAGGCATACATCCACATATAAAGGCATACAGTGTACTACAAACACTTTGCAACAAGTGAAATGTCAGATAAAAACAATATCTTATTGTTAAACTAGACGTACTTGCATGGTGGTGCGTAATATGACTGCCCCGTAAAGTGGGAGAATGAGCAAGAAATAAAAACAAACAAATGAATAATTTTGTTATTATTAAAATTAAAGTATTTTTTGGACAATTTGATAAAATATA
This sequence comes from Clupea harengus, assembly GCF_900700415.2. Lineage (NCBI taxonomy): Eukaryota > Metazoa > Chordata > Actinopteri > Clupeiformes > Clupeidae > Clupea > Clupea harengus. The sequence goes on along the minus strand of NC_045173.1, from coordinate 1,602,409 downwards.
AAACAAAATACGGATTTTATACACACTTACATACATTATTATTATTATTATTTTATTATGCATTATGTTTTTTGTATCAGATTGGATACATCAGGCCTTTATGGCAATTTCTTATTTTTGGCGATGTTTAGAAACAAAAACAAACATTGTCCGTTGCATTCGGAACGTTTTGGAATATTTGATGTGGGTGGGTTGGTTCTTTTTTTCACAGAGGAACCTTTTTACAACCTTTTTATTTCACCTTGTCATAGGGAAAAAAAAAGTTTAAAGGATTTTACTTGTCACAGTGCTCCCCAGTGTTCAAATGAGGAAACATTTTTGCACCACCTCAGGAAGGGGTCCTGAGTCCATATACCAAGTTTCATGTCATCAAAGAGTTGTATCATATTTTATACATACATTTTCAAGAATATTTTAATATAGATAAAACAAATATTTAATGAGATATTAAGTCATTGGGAGTTGCTTCAATATAGTATTTCAGAATTACTACATGAAGGTGGCCATTTTGGATATAGCAGTCAAAGGCCCACTTTTGCCTACAGAGCATCTACAGATAACCAACCAGAGCATCTACAGATAACCAACCAGAGGACAGAGCATCTACAGATAACCAACCAGAGGACAGAGCATCTACAGATAACCAACCAGAGGACAGAAATGTCAGATTGCATACAACAGGTTTTTCAGGAAAGTATTGATGATGATGACACAGACGTCTCAAAAACTCATGTAGCAAATATGATACAAAAGGCATTATAGGTTTGAGTAAAAGAAACATGTCATACGCTTGGTAAACAGAAGAGGTTGCAATTATTGGTACATTCTCAATTAGGAGGCTGATACCAATATCTGGGCCTCTAGTCCCAACAATTTAAAAGACTCCGACCTTAAGATGCAATGGGTAAGCCCTAATTCATCTTCCTGTGAAGACACAGTGAATAGTAGTGTTAAAGTAATGTGCGATTACTTTCCTTTCCCACATTTTGACTTCTATATGTTTCAGACCAATCATTTTAATCAATAAACCCAGGTTACTTACTGAAACAGCACTAAATAGGAAAGATCCCTATAGGTTTCCAAAAATGTAAGGACCTCTTCTTTGTGAATGTGTCATGTGCTGTACACTAAAAGGGTGTGAAGTGGTAACACTGACACTAACATGGAATTGTAGGAGATGTGAGCAATAAGCATAAGCATACCAATTGTGCTTATTTTGTCTTGAGCGGTTACTAAGGTTTTAAAATGTGTCAGCAGTGCCCCCTATGGACAAAATGTAACAACATGTGTTGTGCATCCAAAGAATGGGTAAGTGTACCAAATTCCCAAAGTTTAGCTTAAGCCGTTCGTGAGATATTGAAATCTGTCAGTTGCAGCGCACCCTATGTACCAAAAAATGTGGTAGCAATGCAGCTTGTCAAATTTCATTAACTTTGAACCTTAACATCACAAGATATTAGCTAGTGAAGCAGTAGATTTTTGCATAAAAGATCCTTCCCTGGGTCCATATATGAGTCGTAATGAGCTATGATCATCTGTTTCCTAGAGGCCAACTTGCCATTAAAGATTTGGTGAAACGGTTGAGCTATTTCCCAAAAGTGTTTTTAGGCCTACCCCACTTGTGGGGGCGTTAGCACAAAGACACACGTCCACCTAGGGACACGAACCTTAGATTCCACAGCAGCCATGTGGGGCTGCAATCATGCCAGGTTTCATGTGGATTTGTGAAGTCTAAGTAGATGATATCATCAAAAAATTGAACATTTAACTAGTCATTGTATGCCGCAACACATGTACAGTGTGTTGAAAGTTCCAAGGAAGTACAACTACTGAGTACATCTTAGACCACAATCTCTATATATCACTGTCTACCTGATCAGAGGTCTTAACAATATAGGTTGTTAAATATAAACTGGATTCAAGAAAAAAATGTCCTTTAAAGAAATCAGAATAGAGTCCCATATAAAAGTGAGGTAGGGTGCAGGACAAACAACCAGCGATCAGTATTTTACAAAGTACCAAGAGGTATGACTGCAAATCATCTGAGGGTGTCCTAAATGTTTAAAATAAACTATACCCAAATGTGTAGCTTCAAATCCCTCATCTCAACTAAACACAAGACACACATTTTACATTACACTGCATTTATCTTGTAGTATTCTAAATGTTTATCTTTTTTGAATGTGCACTCTTATTAGTGATTTCTTGATATCAGACATAAAAAAATCTAAATGAAAACATACCACTGAGCCGTTTGTGTTAAACTGGTCACTATGCATGCTGCTGAGAGGCGGACGCAGGAAGGTTGTTGTGGATCATTTAGTCATCTAAAGCTATCTAACCGATCTGAGCACCGGGCTATGGAAAGGTAGAGAGACCAGTTGTACGTCAGAGATGTAGATGCAGACGATGTCAAGGCTGTGCAGACATTGTGGTTTGTCAGATACAGAACTAGTGATAGGTTGAGTGTGGCCATGTGTCACGTCTCCAAACCCACATTCTGTCGTCGGTCTGAAGGGTTTCACTTGCTCTTTGCATACTGTCCATATTTGCAGAAGTGGGAGGAGGCTCCCACTAACCATCTCACATTTATCAACTTGTCTGTGTCTGTGTATTATCTGATGCTAGCCGTATTCAACTTTTCACCCCCATGTTCTGTAGGAAACTCTAGTTTCACATGCTTACTCACATGCTTTAATCAAGCGTGCTTGAAGACAGTGCTACCTAAGTTCACCCAACATTTTAAGTGTGCTACCAGAGGGAACAATACGCTCGACCACGTATACTCCAACTTAAAGCATGCCTACAGAGCCACATCCCTCCCCCACTTAGGACAGTCAGATCACCTTTCACTGCTCCTCATCCCGGCATACACACCGCTCAGGAGGAAGACAAAACCTTACATAAAGACCATAAAAAACTGGCCCGAGGGAGCTCTTTCTCAACTGCAGGTGCTGCTTTGAACAAACAGTGTGGGACATATTCGAACAACAGGACCTGGAGGAATATACAGGAACTGTACTGTCCTACATCAATCATTGTACAGACACTGTGACTGCAGCCAAAAGGATTCGGGTGTATCCTAACCAGAAACCCTGGATGACAAGCAAGGTCAAGACCCTACTCCAGGAGCGGAACTCCGCCTTCAGGTCAGCTGACAAGGCCCTGTATAGTACTGCTAGAGCCAACCTGAAGAGAGGCATCAAAGATGCCAAGAAGGCTTATAAGGAAAAAATCGAAGACCATCTCACTAATAATAATCCAAGGAGAGTGTGGCAGGGAATTCAAAACATCACCAACTACAAGAACAGCAACACCAGCCCTGTCCACGCTGATGCCTCACTGGCAGAAGAACTTAATCACTTCTTTGCCCGTTTCAAGGTCAACAGGCCCACCACAAATGCACAGACTCCACCAACCCCCAGCAGCCACACTCTCACCCTACAAGAACACGAGGTGAGATGTGTGCTCAAATCAGTGAGCACAAGGAAAGCCGCTGGCCCTGACGGAGTATCTGGAAAGGTACTCAAAGCCTGTGCCAACCAACTCGCTGGGGTCTTCACTAAGATCTTTAGCATTTCTCTTACTCTAGCCACCATCCCACCCTGCCTAAAATCAGCTACCATCATCCCGTCCCTAAGAAACCAGCCATCAACAGCTTGAATGACTATAGACCGATTGCACTTACACCTGTAATCATGAAGTGCTTTGAGAAACTGGTTTCACGGCACATCAAATCAACCCTTCCCCCCACATTTGACCTGCATCAGTTTGCTTACAGAGCAAACAGGTCCACGGAAGATGCCATCGACGTAGCCCTCCACACCGCACTGAGCCACCTGGAACTCCGTGGAACCTATATAAGAATGCTCTTCATTGACTTCAGCTCAGCTTTTAACACTATCATCCCTGACATACTAGTCAGCAAACTAACTGCACTTGGCCTCTCCCCCTCCATCTGCACCTGGATAAAGGACTTCCTCTCAAACCGCCCACAAACTGTAAAACTCGGCCCCCACCTCTCCTCCACCATCACTCTAAGCACTGGCTCTCCACAAGGCTGTGTGCTGAGCCCACTACTGTACTCCTTGTACACCCATGACTGTACTCCAACCCATCCCACCAACACCATCATTAAAATTGCTGATGAGACCACCGTGATCGGACTCATATCAGGAGACGACGATTCAGCGTACAGAGATGAAGTACAGAAACTGACAGTGTGGTGCTCAGACAACAATCTGTCACTGAACACCACAAAAACTAAATAATTAATTCTGGACTAAAGAAGGCAAAGTGCAGATCCGGCCCCCTCCACATCAACAGGGACTGTGTGGAGAAGGTCTACACCTTCAAGTTCCTAGGAGCCCACTTAACAGATGACCTGCCAACACCTCAGAGACAGTCAAAAAGGCACAGCAGCGACTACACTTCCTGAGAGTACTCAGGAAAAACAACCTGGAGTGTAATCTGATGGTGGCCTTCTACCGCACCACTATCGAAAGTGTACTAACCTACTGCATCTCGGCGTGGTACTCCGGTTGCACTGCAGCAGACAAGAGAGCCCTCCAAAGGGTCATCAACACAGCACAAAAAATCACTGGCTGCTCACTGCCCTCCCTGAAATCCATTGCCCGCTCCCGCTACCTTAGCAGGGCCAATAACATCTTAAAAGACTCCTCTCACCCAGGCCACCACCTGTTTACTCTCCTGTCCTCAGGCAGAGGGTACAGGTCCGTTAGAGCACGCGTCTTAAGAACAGTTTTTTCCCGACGGCCATCAGAACACTAAATACAGACTATGCACTAAACACTAATAACTTTATTGACTACAAGTCACACATACCATCTCAGTCACCTTACGCATGTGTATAAACAAAACTGTTTCTGTTTTTATTGTAAAGTACCTTATGGAAGTACTGTTGATGTATTTATTGTTCCTCAGGGAAGTACTTTAATCTATACCACAGCACTTTGTTGAACACTTAATATATATATATATATTTTAAGCTATTCGTACTGTTTTTAGATAGTTGTAATATTGTTGTGTTATATATTGTTGTTGTGTTATATGTTGTCCCTCGTCGCAACAGGAGAAGCACCAAATTTTGTATGTCTATCTTATCTATCTATTCTTACACTCTGTTACAGTCAGAGCTCATTCTGTTCATTCTCTGCACAGGTTGTTTTCCTTATGAGAACACGGTGATACCATTTAGGAAGCACTTATTTTGCTTTAGTCAAGATGTGGATGCACACAGAACTTTGGTGTGTTGTAATTCCTTTCTAAATGAACTAGAACTGCCTTTGATCTTTTAATTGTCAGTCAAATCCCAAAATAAATGAGCACCCAGATGTCATGATGTCATTCTTTTCTGGAAGTTCCAGATCAGATCCAATTAGACCACGATGTGATACGCCACTGTTTTCACATGTAATGAATTCTAGTTGATGACTATCAAGAGACCCCTCACAGATATCTGAATTGACTTGACCTGGTTGCAGGCCATAATTGCATGGAAGGGTTTCATCTACTAACAAGCCAGGTCATCAGTGTCATCAACTGTGACGATGTGATCGTCCCTACGGTTGAATATGCTCTCTGGCTGCCATGCCATTGAGCCGGGCTCTTTGGTGTGGCGGTCAGAGCTACTAACAAGCCAGGTCATCAGTGTCCCCTGAGACCAATGTGCTCAATTATACCAACACTCCAAGGACTGGAAATGTCCTGATCTCAAGGGTTTGCATGACTGGATTCCAGAACTTTCTTGCAGTAAACTGGACAAGTGAGATCCATTGGATTGGACATGTATCACCTGGAAAGAAATGGATACCAATATGCAGTTGCTCTTAAAATGTCAACTCCTTGTGGCACAAGCAAAAAGACAGTGAAAAATATTTTATGTGTAATGAAACTGTCTTTCCATTTGCCATCAACATTTTATTTCTTCCCTACAGCAATAAAAATGCTGAGGGAAAAAAAAAACATATCTTTCTGCAGGATGTGTTCCAACAGCAAAGCCTCCAGATTGGAACATAAAAAAATAAAGTGGCGCAGGTGAAAGCCCAAGACAGGTCAGAATGGATGATTGGAAAAAAACAGGAGTGGAAATTGGACAGTGAATTGTGTCCTTCAGATATTATGTGGACCCCACACAATCATCTGTCCATGGAGGTCTTGAACTTGGACAAAAAGTGGGTCAGTGGTCCATACTGGAGCAGCTGGAATGGGCCTTTGAGTAACACCCCTTTGAGTAACACCCCTTTGTGGAAGCGTGGCAGTAGGCCTGCCACTCTCAATGAAAGAGAAGGTGTGGCCATTGTTGATGGAACTCGTTGCGTCAAAGCAGTTATGTCTGACACCTCTCACAAATATACAGAAAACCATAAAATGTGTTGGGTAACTGAATTATCAGGGCATCTAAATGGGTCGATAGTGGTGAGAGGCTGCAGGACGGCAACTGGTAAACTGGCAAGCTGGATGCCAATCTGAAATGGGCGAGGGTGAGAGTGAAACCTGGGAAATGTAGACGTGCATCTATCAGTAAGGGAAACTGGTGGAAGAGAGGTTTTATATTGATGGTGAGGTGAGTCCTTCTGTTGTAGAGAAACTGGTGGAAGAGAGGTTTTATATTGATGGTGAGGTGAGTCCTTCTACTGTAGAGAAACCGGTGAAGAGAGGTTTTATATCGATGGTGAGGTGAGTCCTTCTATTGTAGGGAAACCGGTGAAGAGTTTAGGCAAGTGGTGCAATTCCATGTTGAGTGACCATGGACTGGTTGAAGAGCTTAGAGAATTAATCGTTAAGGATATCAATACTATTGATAAGACCTTCTTGCCTGGTAAATTGAAATGGTGGTGCTTGCACTTTGAGCTTTTGTCACACATAAGGGGGCCTTCGACTGTGTATGAGCTATTTCAGAATCATGAGTCATGAATAAGGCAGCAAGGAAATGGCTTGGGGTGCCATGTTGTAAGTACAGTTCTAAGTACAGTACCATTGCATGGAAAAGGCCAATGACCTGCTTGGTTCAAAGACCAGCCCTATTGGTGACTTTGCCACAGTCTAAAGATTCAGCAGTCATGGGGTAGATATGATCTGTGCCCGTTGCTTAAATCAGACTGGGAGGAACTGTTTATGCAAAACACTAAAAACAAAGGAAAAGACAAGAATTTCTTCAAAATATCTACAATTGAATGCATGTCAAAGTAAATGTTGTGTGAGATTTATTTAGCCTTATCTGCTGGTGATGTGATCATGGGATCCTCAGGTGTTAATTGTCTTATAAGATCAGTACGCTCTCTGGATAGCTTTCCAGCATTTAACGAGATTATCAGATTCCATAAAGATAACACCGTAATCTTCACATGCCAGTTAGCCTACAGAATGTTTCAAATAGAATTGAGCAGTATATCGTGCTGATATAGTCGAACAGAATGATGTCTTATTATGTCTTCTTTGTCTTGACGGGCCCTGCTGTGAGGCCAAGCTCGGGGGGGGACGTGGTTGTGCTAATGCCTGGCCTTCAGAGGACCCAGTCCCTCTCTCTTCATCAGTGACGTGAGCGAGAGGTGACAGAGAGCAGGATCACTCCCCTCAGGTGCTGTAAACGATCAGGATCTCTCTCACCTCATTACATGGCGTACTAGCAGACAGACAGACAGAAGTCAATACCTAGTCCTGATCAAAGGGCACACTCAGTGGGTGGATGGTGTGAAATGAGAAAACTTTATGAAGGTGGTATGACAATATGATCATTATGACCATACACTTTAGATCATGATCACTTTGAAAATCTCTGCAATGTCTCTGACATGAAAAAGTCAAAATAAAACATCTTTCAGTGTAATTCAGTGACAGCAGGGATGCTGTTAGCATCTTTGGTACACACTGTAGCTCTCTTAATGAGAACATACTGTTCCCGCTGATGCCATCTCTATGTTGAAGCTGTGCCAGCCGTGCATGGGAAGTGCCTTGTAAAAGAATACATAGATAAAGGTAAGGGGGAAGAGTTCGACATTAAGACAGTGTTTACGGAGGAAACATCTGAATTGATAGAGAACTCAAGCTAAACCCAAAGACCAAAGATCTGATAAAGATGTGATAAAACTCCTGTAAAAGGGTTTTCTCTGGAACCATTGTGTTTTATTATAGTATTTGCTTATGTCGGCACAGTCTATAGGACATTAAGGGGAATTATAGAGCATTAAGCTTGAGCTAAAATATTTCAATCTTATGACATTAGTCCAACACAGTTGGGCTGTAAATGTGCTTTTAGAAGAAAAGTGTAAACATTTCGCGTCATATTGTCGTAATATACAAAGCAATCATCTACATCAACTTTAAGTTGTGCAGTACTCAAACATTTTTATTTGTATTTTATCTTAATATCTGTTCCTTTTAAAGCATCCAATGCATGGACATCATGTGAACTTCAACATTCCTAGAGAAACTAAAATTTTATACTTTTACCTCATGAATACTTTTTTTTACCTCATGAATACAGTACATATACCTACCTGAATAGTCATAACCACTGAAATGGTTCTGCATTGCTGGTTGTTGGATTCCACGGTCTGCAAGATCACTTGTTTAGAAGTGTACTCAATTCCCTAAGGATTTGACTGTGACCTTTTGACAGTGACATTGCTCTGACAATATGTTATCTTGGCCGTTAATTCTGATATTAACTACATTAAACATCTGAACAAACTGTTCGTAGAGGTTTTAGGGACTAGCGATGATCACTCTTTAAACTTGGTAATATTAACTGTGAAACTAACAACTTGCTACAAACAAACACAAAAATAGTAAGGAAGTTAAGAGCTGAAGAGTTTTGAGAACTAAAACAGGGAATTTTTTGACAGCTGTTTCTTATTACATACACAAACACACACACTCACACACACGCACACAAACTCAAACTCACACTCACATTCACACACACACACACACACTCACACACACACACACACACACACTCACACTCACACTGACCCTCCAACTTTCCTGTTTTGATAAGAGGTGAATATGTGAAGGGTCCCCCACCCCCACCCCCACCCCCACCCCGCCGAGGGGCTAGGGAAACTCAGAGAGTGATGGTGCTGAACTCTAAATATCTTAGACCCTCACATTTTCACAACTAAATAAAGACATGGCTTCAGTGCTGGGAGACTGGCCAAATGGGTTATATAATACCAAAATATAAATTTACAAGCTGTGCTGATATCATGAAGCATTTCTATTTTGATCCATCACTTCTGTGTGTTCAGAGGCCTAACCTTGAGACCTTTTCACCTTCCTAAGAGCAAAGAATCACTTTCATAGAAATTAGAGACTTAATGTTGATAACAGCTTTCCGAAGCATTCTACACATCACAAGATTGGAGGTGTGGCAGAGTGGCATATGCAAAGTGTGTCTGCTCACATGTCAGTTCAGTTCTGGAGCATGAGTCGGTGTTGAAACAAGTATGCACCTGTTTGTCTGCCTGTCTGTCTGTCGGTCTGCCTGTCTGTCTTTCTGCCTGCCTGTCTGTCTGTCTGTCGGTCTGCCTGCCTGCCTGCCTGTCTGTGTGCCTGTCTGTCTGTGTGCCTGTCTGTGTGCCTGCCTGTCTGTCTGTCTGTGTGCCTGTCTGTTTGTCTGTCTGTCTGTCTGTCTGTCTGTCTGTCTGTCTGCCTGCCTGCCTGTCTGTCTGCCTGTCTGTGTGCCTGTCTGTCTGTCTGTCTGTGTGCCTCTGGCCAGGTGCTGGGAGTGTGCTCTGCATGTCCCCTGTATAGCTTAGTGCCCGGGAGCGAGGAGCACATTGTACAGCTGTAACTAGGTCAGTGGAGACACACCCCTCTTGGTTACTCTCTCTCTCCCTCTCACCCCCTCCCTCACTGTTTTCCCCTCTTTCATCTCTCTCTCTGGCTCTCTCCCCCTCTCGCTCTCTATTAGCACATACTGACGCAGTGCAGTGTCTCTGCAGGGGCTGTGAAACACAACTCATTTACACAAACAAATATCCCCAAATCCACGTGTGAGTGCTGCCACTTCAAGAGACACTGTCTCTGCTGTCATTCGGGCTGATTTGAATGGCGACACTAATGAATGTTATCTCACTGTCTTCATCCCGCGGTGTTAATCAATACGCTATTCTCTGATCCTCTCAGAACCAGAAGGTAGTGATTTACTCACAAGACAGACACAGAGAGAAACTCTTTTCCTGTTTTTTTTTCCCTGCCTGCAGTGTTAGTTGGTGGAATGACACAAGTTACATAATTATTACATCAGCTACATTCAGTATTGTTTTTGGCCCAGGCAGTTTGAGTAGAAAGCAGGGCTGGAGACCTCCTGAGGCAAACCAAATGCAGCCCACTGCGGTCGTGAGCAGGGTCTATAAGAATACGCAGTTGTCCTTTACCCCCGAGCTCCAAAGGACATCCAGCAGGAGGAGGGGAAGCTCTTCAAAAGGCAGACAGCCGACAAAGCAAGCCAGCCAGCCACCCTCCTGCTGAAGACAGACTCGATCCATGCAGACCCATTCGATCATTACTCTTTAGCTGTTAGGAAACTGTAATGTTGGGAGCCAAAGCACTTGGTGAGTGTTGGCATAAACAGAGGGGGACTGTGGAGGTCCCGCTGGGGCTGAGTGCATGACTCTGTTACATAAGAGCAGAGTCTGTGTCATCCGTGCCCATCAGGGGTCCGTCTGTCCTCTGCTCACAGCTCAGATGGGAAATGGAGGCTTGGCTAAAAGGCACAAATAATAATTATTCAGCAATTCAGAAGACGGAAATAGAGCTGTGGAAAACAAACCACGGGCCACGTGTTTCCCAGACGAAAGAAAGAAAGAAAGGAAAAGAAGAATGAGAAAGAAAAGAACGAAAGAAAGAAAGGAAAAAAAGAATGAGAAAGAAAAGAATGAAAGAAAGAAAGGAAAAAAAGAATGAGAAAGAAAAGAGCGAAAGAAAGAAAGGGAATCCGTGAGGGATGAGGTCTTTGCCTTTGTCTCTTGTTTTTCAATTCGCAATGCAGATTGTAATCGTTGTGTGTCACAGGGCCTGAAAACAATCATGATGCCTGAGTTTAGCGTGAGGCACACGGGAGAAGACGCAGTGTTCTTCCCTTCCAGCCCGGCCATGAGACCTCACATACAGAGGGTTGTGTTTCTTCTTCTCACCATATCGCCATCGACATCACCGCTGTGATTTAGGTCAGTCTCACATGACAGAGCACGCTGACTCACTGCAGATAAACAACATACGGATCATCACCATGGAAACACCATCTCTCTCTCTCTCTCTCTTGACGCTTGTTTTGTACGGTATGGTAGTTAGCAGTTTGGGTTGCGCTGCTGCTGATGCTGATGCGTATGGCCTCCATTTGCATCCTTGGCACATAAAGATCAGTCCAAGCATGTGGTTTGTTTGTAAGCTTGTCATCTTGTACTTTTGGAAAGAAGAACGTTTTGGCCCAAAATATATGTGGGTGCGGCCAGATGTTCCGTGTGTTGGAGGCGGAGATATGTTTACTTATCTCTAATGGTAAGGATTGTTTCTCAGCCCAGGTGGGGACAACGTAAATGTTGTAATACCCTGTGTTTATTCATGGCAAGGCAGGTGTGTACCTGTACAAACAGTCTGGAGAATGACCCCCTCTTGTCTCCATGCCACCTGTGTGTGTGACAGGGTGGGTCTACCTCCCCCCGCCATGCCTGGCATGTGGAATACTACTACTACTACTAATAATAATAATAATAATAATAATAATAATAAAACTTTATTTATATAGCACCTTTCATGCAAAAGAATGCAGCTCAAAGTGTGGAATATTGGGCTGTTCCCATAACTCTAGTGATGTATGTGCCCGTTACACAATTAGTGCAATCATAATCGACTGCAATGAAAATTCCAGACATGAATGAACTAGAGCTAAACAGGAATAAACAGCAAGAGCACAGAGAGCACCAGGAATTAACATGGATTTGCTAATCCAGGACAAGGAGCCTTCTCAACGTTGGAGAGTGTGCAGAAAGCCAGGGCTGCTCCTAACAATGCTACACCTACGATACTGTAGTGGAGTCGAAGAGAACAGCAGTGATTTAACTAAGAGAAGAAAAAACAGGAAAATGAGAAGAAGAACAACATTTGGAACGCAGGCAAATGGAAGTGAGCGCAAGAGAATGGAGAAAGAACAGGAGAAAGAGAGAGAGGGAGAATGGAGGGAGAGAGGGAGAAAGAGAAAGAGAGAGAGGGAGAAAGAGAAAGAGAGAGGGAGAGGGGTGGTGAAAGTAAACAGAGGGGAGAGAGATGCTGAGGACCAGGAGGCCAGAGCTGGGCTTACACACTGACCCAGTGGCACTGGCTTGAGGTCATGGCAGATTACTGCTCGGGGGAGAGCGAGGGGATTTGAGTGCTTTTGAAAGCAGAGAAAAAAAGGGTTTAAAAAAGAGGGATTAATAGAACGAGAGCGAAGTGGGAGAGGGATTACTCTGCTGGGAACAGGATCGTAATGTAATCCATGTGGCATACTGCGCTTCCAGCCCATACTGGGATCTGAGAACGGGAGATGGCGCTGAGAAGTATTGCTCAGTCACTTGGCCGACATTTTGTGCTCCTCTATCGCTCACTGTGTGACTGTATGTGTATGTGTGTGTGTGTGTGTGTGTGTGTGTATGTGTGAGTGTGTGTGTGTGTGTGTGTGTGTGTGTGTGTGTGTGTTTGTGCTCCTCTATCACTCACTGTGTGACTGTATGTGTATGTGTGTGTTTTCTCATCTGTCTGTCATTTCTCATCTGTCTGTTTTTCTATTTCTCTTGGCCTTCTCTTATCTTCCACATTTTTCTTTCTCCACCCAGCTCCTCCAAATGACTCAACGACCACTCTTCCTTTTTATAGTAATGAAAAACAGCTGCCTATTACCTATTACTTATTACATGCATGTTAGTGCTTGCCTTCTTATTCTTCTCCCTCTCTCTCTCTCTCTCTCCCTCTCTCTCCCTCTCTCTCTCTCTCTCTCTCTCTCTCCCTCTCTCTCTCTCTCTCATTTTGCTTCCCTCTATTGCAGTCTCTCAGTGGTTATGTAAGGGTTGGGGTCAAAGTGTCACCGTGGTTGCTACTGGTAACAGCGAGCTGAGAGGGGCTGCAAAGAGGGGAACAAATGATTGAAAAAGAAGAGAGAACATAAGAAGACACACAAAGCTCACTTTTTACTGACATTTTACTGCACTGGCACAGATGTTACAGAAATATATTTTCTCATTAACTCCCTGAAAAGATTTGTATTGAAACAGATTTGTTTCAGCTTATTCTTTAAAACCATACGATGATTATTCCTCCGTTCTTCCCCATGAGTTGAGCTGACAGATCCGGAGAGGAAGAGGAAGATGAAGAAGAATGAGATAGGATCATCATGCTGCACAGAGATGTTCAGTAACGGGACAGGAACCCAAACAGTGGGGGACCGATGGAGTTTAAAGGAAACAAACCAAACCCTGCAGGCATGGAAAGGAGCAGAGAAGGGGAAATCAGAGGAGTAAACATGAACGGCACTGAAGATGGAGAAGAAAGAGTTAGAAGGGGAGACATGGTGTGTGTGTGTGTGTGTGCGTGTATGTGTGTGAGTGTGTGTGTGTGTGTGTGTGAGCGTGTGTGTGTGTGTGTGTGTGTTTGTGTATGTGTACTTGTATGTGTGTGAGCTTGTGTGTGTTTGTGTATGTGTACGTGTATGTGTGTGAGCTTGTGTGTTTGTGTTTGCGTGTGTATGCGAGGAAAAGGGACAGGGAGAGAGAGGGCGAGAGTGAGAGAGGGAGGGAGGGAGGGAGGGAGGGAATAGGGGGTAGGGGAAGAGTGGGAGGGCTTGGTGTATCCTGCTGTGTTGGCCTAAGCTGCTCCACTAACCTACTTACTGTAATCTCCCCTTCTCCCTGTTTCATAACTCAGTCTGCCAGAAGATTGCATCATTAAATCCCACAACCTGTGGTTGCAGCGTTATCATCACTCCTCAGAAAATGCAAATCAATGCTGTTTTGACTGTTGAAACAAAAAAAAGAAATGACATCCTTGTGAAATTATAACACACCAAGTTGCAGACTGCGGCAATCACTGGCTACGCTCTCAGCACTAAATCTAACATAGGCTGCACCGACAGCAGACTGAACAGAGATTAATGTTACGTGATTTACAAATCAAAACAGGCCTGTCAGTAACACCCATTTGGGTTCCACTCTCCAGATGCCCGCACGAGGAGCCAGAGGCATACATTACGTGATTCCAATTCTGATTACATAACCCATGTTGACAAACACTGGTCACTGAAAGTGTCATTCATCTTTAAAATGTCAAGTCAAGTTGTAATCATTTTGTTATCGCAAAAAGATTCCTTGTAAGATTCCCCTCGAAGGGGAGGACTGGGGAGGGGGCCTCAGCGACCCCTCAAGCTATGCCAGCGGGAGCTCAGTCTCCTGGTAGGGTCACCCACAGGTGGACAGGTGGAAGCAGGGTCGTGCACAGGAATTTTGAAGGGCCTTTGCTCTGCCTTGGAAAAAAGGGGCAACACTTTAATTTTTGTAACCGCCTATTAATATTCTGCCTATATCACTTGAAACTCTGAAATTGTCAGGGTCGATCACTAACCGCCGCCACCACGCCCCCTCCCCCCGCGCACATATTCCGCGATTATTTTATCTAGGCCTACATGAAGTTCTGCAGCCGTAATACTATTTAAAAATATATATATTTCCTTCGGTGGGGCAACTTCAGTCGAGGAGGGCAAACGGGCAGTTGCCCGAGCAACCTTAGTCCCCTCCTGTGGAAGGGTAGAGCTCAGTCTCCTGGTAGGGTCATCCAGGCTGGACAGGTGGAAGGGTAGAGCCAGACGATCCACTGGTCCTCCAGGTAGGGGTTGGGCACAGGGATAACAACCCAGTCCAGTAGAAAAAGCCTAGTTATGGAAACAGCAACATATAAAATGACCACTACTGTGTGGGACCGACTTCTATAGAGTCATCAAAAGATACTCACATGAATGGCAGTAGTGAAAACTGGAAGAAAGTTACTGAGAGGAAAATGTAAGACCAGGATCTGTTTCTGGAATGTCCAAACAACGTACGAGAGAGGGAAACTGGACCAAGTACCATCTGAAATGAGACGCTACTACTGAGTGAGAGCAGGTGGACAGGATCAGGTAGACACAAGACCAACGCAGGGTAGACAGTACTTTACTCAGGTAAGGATGACAACCAACATCATGAAGGGGCAGCTATTATCCTGAAGAAAGGAACTGAGAAACCTGTCAACAGCAGACTTATGAAAGATAAGAATGAGAGGGAAGCACATCACCACCATCATCCAGGGCTATACCCCAACAAACGACAGTAATGAAGAAACAAAAGAGGTATTCTATGAACAACTGCAAGATGAGGGACAGGGATGAATTGTAATAGGTGAAAGTTGGGAACGATAACACAAACTACGACACGGCGTTGTTTGGGGAGAGAGGGCTTGGGGTTTGGGGAGAGAGGGCTGTGGAACCCTGTGCGACAACAGAAAATGGCTGCTGGAGCTCTGTAACGCCTATAACCTCATTGGGAGAACTCTCTTCCCTCACCGTGTCATCCACACGTTCCCCCAATGGAAGGTATAAAATAGGGGGATGATGAATTGAATAAACCCCAAAAAGGACTGTATTGCTAGTTGTGAAAAGGGTGACAATCGCCACAGGTCTGTCCGGTTAGAACGAGAATGATGTCAATGTCCCAATGATGACAGATGTAATGGAGTATTTATTGCACACACTCAAGCCTTGAATGGCAGGATGGACATGAATGACGATGAACTGTGATTGAATTATCCGTAAATGACCGTGAACTGACTGATATAATCCGTGTTTGAACCGTGGTTTCTACAGAATGACATAAATAACAAATATACAATATTAACAATGATATATACACCAAGCATAACTATATTATACACACGGCAATGATCTGAACATGGATATGCTACTTTAACACCGTGCCGCGTAACGGTGAACATTCCATTATCTCCGTTACTAACATTCACGTGAATTAGCAGTAACGGAGTGAAATACCCAAGACAGTGAATGATTAATATCCTAAATGACTAACAGATATTATCTACACTAACATTAACAGACTAACTCGCTAAACCACACATATACTATATACAAACACTCACATTCACAAAGACGCACGGCAAGACGAAAGTGAATGTCCTTGATAATGGATTGTCCGTTTACTCCTTGATGAGAATGCTCCTCTCCAGCTTCTATTGACCCACACACTGGCCAGCGGTGGGTCAGGCTTATATAGGGGAGCTGAGGGGGAGCCTTGAAACCGTTGGGTTTGACCAAATGGTCAGTGAAATTCCACTGTGCACGAGCCCCACGGAACTCTGGGATCAAATGATAGGATGACCTCTCATGGACCCCAGGTCCCGTGAATGGCCGGCACAGTGGGGTGCCCAACTGGATAGAGCTGGTGGAGGCAGGCGTTTTAACAGCCGCCCCCAACTTTGCGTAGAAAAGTTGTTCCCTGATGTTAGACAGTGGTATCTAGTGGGAGGGATGGAAGTCTGATGATTCTGGCAACAGGCCGCGTGTATGTCCGGTCCTTGACCTGGACCTGCGCAGTCCGTATTCTGCCATCAGCTCCTGGAAAGACTGCCGTGACTTTACCAACAGGCCACAAGGCACGTGGAAGCTGCTGGTCAACAATCATGACAATGCTGTCAACTGTGAGTGCGTCCCTTTCCTGTTGCCACTTGGAACGGGTCTGTAGTGATGGCAGGTAGTTCCTAATGTACTTGACCCAGAACTGGTCCGCTAGGGCCTGGCACTGCTTCCACCTGCGGCGGCTGAGGAGCTCTGTTTCTGAGTAGATTACCTGAGGAATTGATGGATCACGCCGCCCCATCAGGAGCATGTTGGGTGTGATGGGATCTGGATCCGCGATGTCTGATGACGTGTAACCCAGTGGCTTTGAGTTGATGATGCCTTCCACTTCGATCAGCACTGTCATCAAAACCTCCTCCGCAACCGACTGAGCTCCCAGGGTGGTGTGTAGGGCAGATTTAATGGACCGGATTTCTCTCTCCCAGGACCCACCGAAATGTGGGGCATTCGGGGGGTTGAATTTGAAGCTGATCTGCTGACCAGCCAATTGGGCCTGTAGCTCGGGTGTGAGAGCTTTGAAGGCATCCTGTAGCTCTGAGTTGCCACCTCTGAAGTTTGTGCCTTGATCTGATAGCAACTCATGCGGCTTGCCTCGTCGCGCGATGAAACGACGTAGAGCCATCAGGAATGCGTCCGTATCCATGTTTGCTAGCAGATCAAGATGCACTGCATGGGTTGTCAGACACTTGAAAACGATGCCCCATCGTTTCTCTGTCCTCCGTCCAATCTTGATGAGGTATGGACCGAAACAATCCATACCTGTGGAGTAGAAAGTGGGCTTGGAAAGCCGCAAGCTGGATGGGGGCAGGTCAGCCATTCTGGGGATGACTGGACTACTGCGCCATTTCCGGCACTCAGCACAGCCGTGCTGGTGCTTTCTGACGGCCTCTCTCCCCCTCAATATCCAGAACCGTCGCCGTAGCTCAGCAAACACCCTCTCCGGGCCTGGATGCATGAGTCGGCTGTCACCATTCTGAATAATGAGCTTGGTGATGGGGTGATGCGGATCCAGCACTATGGGGTGCAAGGTGTCTTCCTCCAGGGACTCGCACCTGCGGAGCCGCCCCCCCACGCGGATCAGTTGGACCCCTGAGTCGAACTCAGGAGCCAAGGTGAGCAGTCTGCTGGATGCAGAGACAGGTTTCCCTCCTGAAAGAAGAAGAAATTCCTCCGGGAAGCAGTCCCTCTGCACCGTCCGGATGAGATCAAGCTCAGCTTGTCTGAAATCCTCTGCTGTGGGGACAGTGGGCGTAGCCGCCCCATGACGTGCTTTGACAGAGGCTTCCAGCAGCTCTTGGTAGCTGCTGAAACCCCCTGCATCTGGAAGTGACGAAGCAGGGGTCACCGAAACGTGGCCACAGAAGTGTGACTTCCGCAGTTCCACGGACTCCTCGGATGCTGCAAAGTCTGGTTCTGCTGGCCATGTAGTCTCATCCTGCAGAAGGAATGATGGGCCGTTGATCCAGCGGTGCTCACCCAGAAGTTGAGACAGGGTCAGGCCTCTGGTTATGTCATCAGCAGGGTTGTCTGCTGATCTGACATGTCGCCAGGGACTGCCTTCTGTCAGCTCTTGGATGTCAGCTACTCTGGTGCCAACAAACACCTTGTAACGGCAGGACTGTGACTGCAGCCATTGCAGAACTGTGGTGGAATCTGTCCAGTGTGTGATGCTGGCTATGGCCAGGGTGAGTTCCTTTTTCAGGACTGCAGCTAGCTGGGCACCAACGTGTGCAGCGCATAGTTCCAGCCTGGGGATGGATTGCTGCCGTACTGGGGCTACTCTTGATCTGGCTGCCAGGAAGGCCACTTGGATGTTGCCTGCCTGGTCCACTGTCCTGAGATATGCCACAGAACCATAAGCCTTCTCTGATGAATCAGCGAATACATGTATGGTCTGTATACATGATGACACATCAGTCCCAGGCTGACTATAACACCTTGGGAGTGAAAGTGACGGAAGCTGATGGAGTTCACCCTCCCAAGCGTGCCACAGCTGGAGCAGGTCTTCTGGGAGCTGGGGGTCATCCCAGTCTCTTTTCTTGCTCCAAAGACACTGCACCAGGATCTTGGCCCGTGTGGTGAATGGGATGAGGAGGCCAAGTGGGTCGTACTGCCTGGCTAGGACCCGATAGATGCTCCGCATGGTGGGCTCAGTCTGCTCTGATTGACGGAGCCGGTATGTGAGGGTGTCTGATGCACAGTGCCACAGTAGTCCCAGTGTCCGTTCTTGTGGGTCAGATCCATCGTGTGACAGCCAGAGCTCACAGCTCTCTGATCTGGCTTCAGATGGCAGGTGACTGATGATGGCGGGCACATTGGTGGCCCACTGGCGTAGCTCAAACCCACCGGAGAGGAGTAGAGGCTGTAGCTTGTTGACTAGCTGCTTGGCTTCTGACACTGATGCAAAGCTCTGCAGCAGATTGTCAACATAGAAACAGTGCTCAACTGAGTAGCGGGTATCTTCCTCCGGGCTGCTGTGATCCAGGACATGTTTCTGGAGAGCGAAGGTGGCACAGCATGGACTGCATGTCGTACCGAATGGCAGCACCTGCCATTCATACACATCTGGTGCCCTGCTTCGCTCCATGTCCCTCCACAGAAAGCGCAGGAAGGGCTTGTCTTGAGGCAGGAGACGAACCTGATGGAACATCCCCTTGATGTCAGAGCTCACTGCAGTGGAGTACTGCCTGAAACGGAGCAGAACTCCCAGCAAGGATGATCCTAGTGTGGGACCTGGAAGGAGTTGCTCATTCAAATTGCCACCCTGGTGTGTGAATGAACAATTGTACACGATGCGGTCCTTGCCGTTGTGATGGACCATGTGATGGGGAATATACCATGCATCATCACTGGTGTGCACTGCAGCAGGGGGAAGTTTGTTGATGTAGCCAGCATCCAGTAACTTCTTTATCTCCTTACTGTAAGTCTCTGCGCGGACCGGTTCATGAAACAGCCGTTTCTCAGTCCCACGCAGATGGCCCAGTACGGAGTCTGTGCTGGCTTGAAGAGGCGGGACCTTTTCCTTCCACAGGAGGGGGGTAGCATACCTGTCAATGCCATCCACCTCCACTCTGACTGTCTTCTCCTCCAGTGTTCTGACAGCGGCTGTGTCCTGCTTGGACCGTGTAATGAGCTTCTCATTACGGTAGGGCAGGACATCCATCTGCCAGAGCTGAGCCACATGTTGGAGCAGCTCAGTGGTGGGAGTCAGAACTCTGGTAAATAGACATTGAGGGGTGGAGGATTGATGAAGGAGGACTTTGGCAGGGCCCTGCAATGTCCATCCAAGGCGTGTATTCAGCGCTGCAGGTCCACCTGGTGGGCCTAGGAGCACACGCTCGACCGGGGTGATCAGATGAGGATAATCAGAGCCAATGAGGAGCAGTGGTTGGGCCTGATTAAATGACTGAAGGGGCAGACCCCTGAGGTGGTGATATGTCCTTTGCAAGGCTTTGACCGGGTGTGAGTGGGTAGAGAGGCCCAGCTCAGACGCAGTGAAAGCCTGCTCTATTTTGTATCGCTTGTGTGGTTGACTGGCTGATGCAACAGAGAAGTTGACTGACCTCCCTGGCACAGACCTGATATCCTGACGGATAGTTCGGAGTGCCAGATCCTCCTTCCGTCCTTGCAGGCCCAGCTTCTGAGCAGCGCTATGTAGCAGGATGGTGCGCTCTGACCCGTCATCCAAGATGGCGTAGGTTTCCATCTTGGTGTCGCCGTTGAACAAACACACCTTCACCATTTTCAGCAGCACACAGCTACCCCTCCTGGCAGGATCGAGGTAGTTCGTGACTGGATGCTGAATGGAGGGGGCTTGCTTCTCCGGTCTAGCGTTCACCTCGTGCAGCACTTCCAGGTGGGTCCCATTGCATTTTGGGCATCTGGCCTTCAGATAGCACTGCGCTGCTTGGTGGTCCCTTCCACACCTCCAGCACCGTTTCCCATCCTTTATCCAGCTCACCTTCTGCTCCTTGTTCAGCTGCTTGAAGGCTGCACACTGATTGAAGAAGTGCTGGATATCGTCACAGAACGGGCAGTACTTCTTGGGCGGTTCTGTGTTACGTGATGGGGCTTGTGCTGGATAGCTTGCCTTTACAGGGGGGTCATGTCCGAGCAGGACAGTGGTTGACCGTGTCGCTGGGCCTTGCTTCGCCCTGGCGCCTCTCTGGCGGTCTGATCGCTCCTCCATCGGTGCTTTGGAGTGCGTGAATGGCACCTCATCCTGCTGAACTCGGACCTCTTTCTCCAGCCACTCAGCGAAGTCCAGCAGTGTGGGGATTGGTGTCCGTATGGGGTCGACGTAGCGCTTGAACTGGGTGCGCATGTCATGTGGCAGCTTGGACAAGAGCCGTGACACATGTGAGCCACACTCCAGTTCTGTTCGCCCTTCTCTCCCCAGCTGGTCCAACATCCCCACAAGGGCCCGCACCTTCAGTGCGAACAGGCGGAACCCCCTGCTGTCCCCGCTCTTGACTGGAGATTCAGCAAGGACCTCATTGATGCGCTGCAGAGCCAGTCTGTGTGGCTGGCCATACAGCTCTGTGAGGGATGCCATCGTGTTGGTATATGGATACCGGCTGTTACAGTAAGAGTCTGCTATCAGCAAAGCATCCTCCAGCTTCAGGTGGTCGACTAGGATCTGATACTTAAACCGCTCAGTTGCATCCGCAGGCAGGATGTTCTCCAATGCCAGCTTCAGGCGGGCAAACTGGCGGGGGTCTTCAGCGGTGAAGCACGGGATGTGAGGCTTTGGTCCTCTGTAAGTGCTCTCTCGTCGGGGAGGAGTAGGTGGCCCATCGTAAGGACCCTGCCCCAGTGGCCTCAGTCCAGCAACCGGGTATGATGCTGGGTTGTGAGGACGAACTGATGATGTACGTGGAGGCGTGAAGGGCTCCATGTACTCCGGCGTTGGCACATTATATTGCAGTGCTTGAGGTGCTGGGCTGTGCTCTGGACGCATATGCATGCTCCGCATATGGTCAGTTAGCTCAGCTACCAGCTGTGGTGGCGGATGATGTGGGCGTTGCACCTGCCACGGAGATCCCTGTGTTGCTGCACTGACCATGTCATGGTACAACACTGGCGGAGGTGGTGGCGGGAACGTGTCATCATCCGGTTGGGCAACCAGCTGATAATGATGAGACGTAGGCCTCTGTAAACCTTGCAGGTCATCCGCTGGCGGAAGGAAGGGCTGCCTGGTTGTCAGTGGCGTGGACGAGAAGTCCGGGAAAGGAAGCCTTGAATAGGATACCCCACTGTCTGCGACGTGGGGTCGTCCTCTGGATGCGGCAGCGAAGCTGGTGGTTGTAGCTGGTGGTGCATCTGATGCACGTGGTGAGAGGGCTTGGACAATTTGCTGCATATCCAGCCTTAATTGCTGATTGTCCTCCTTCATCTCCCTGATAGCTGAGAGGAATGCCTCTGGGAGTGGGCTTGACTGCTTCTGTCCAGCAGGTGGTGCTAGAGTGTCCTCATGGCTGGGACTGATGGCTCCACCAACGGCTTGGTCTGGAATGGTGTGTGGAAGGTGACGTCTTGGCAGTTCAAGCAAGAAGTCATCCAAGTACCGTGGCTGACGGCCCTCACGGCGAGCACGGGTGTTGTCTCTGGGCATCGACATCCTGGACTGTAGAAATTGTAAAATCCGGCTCGAAGGACCATATAAAATAGGGGGATGATGAATTGAATAAACCCCAAAAAGGACTGTATTGCTAGTTGTGAAAAGGGTGACAATCGCCACAGGTCTGTCCGGTTAGAACGAGAATGATGTCAATGTCCCAATGATGACAGATGTAATGGAGTATTTATTGCACACACTCAAGCCTTGAATGGCAGGATGGACATGAATGACGATGAACTGTGATTGAATTATCCGTAAATGACCGTGAACTGACTGATATAATCCGTGTTTGAACCGTGGTTTCTACAGAATGACATAAATAACAAATATACAATATTAACAATGATATATACACCAAGCATAACTATATTATACACACGGCAATGATCTGAACATGGATATGCTACTTTAACACCGTGCCGCGTAACGGTGAACATTCCATTATCTCCGTTACTAACATTCACGTGAATTAGCAGTAACGGAGTGAAATACCCAAGACAGTGAATGATTAATATCCTAAATGACTAACAGATATTATCTACACTAACATTAACAGACTAACTCGCTAAACCACACATATACTATATACAAACACTCACATTCACAAAGACGCACGGCAAGACGAAAGTGAATGTCCTTGATAATGGATTGTCCGTTTACTCCTTGATGAGAATGCTCCTCTCCAGCTTCTATTGACCCACACACTGGCCAGCGGTGGGTCAGGCTTATATAGGGGAGCTGAGGGGGAGCCTTGAAACCGTTGGGTTTGACCAAATGGTCAGTGAAATTCCACTGTGCACGAGCCCCACGGAACTCTGGGATCAAATGATAGGATGACCTCTCATGGACCCCAGGTCCCGTGAATGGCCGGCACAGTGGGGTGCCCAACTGGATAGAGCTGGTGGAGGCAGGCGTTTTAACAGAAGGAACCACCTGATGATCAATGGCACCTGGAGATAATCACTCCTGGGAAGTCGGAGTGAGGCGGGGAGCCAATGTCAACAGTGACCACCACCATGGTACCAGCAGCAATGAAACAGACTGAGGAGAACAAGGCGAAGACCAATAGGAGCTCAGACTGAGGAGAACAAGGCGAAGACCAATAGGAGCTCAGACTGAGGAGAACAAGGCGAAGACCAATAGGAGCTCAGACTGAGGAGAACAAGGCGAAGACCAATAGGAGCTTAGACTGAGGAGAACAAAGCGAAGACCAATAGGAGCTCAGACTGAGGAGAACAAGGCGAAGACCAATAGGAGCTCAGACTGAGGAGAACAAGGCGAAGACCAATAGGAGCTCAGACTGAGGAGAACAAAGCGAAGACCAATAGGAGCTCAGACTGAGGAGAACAAGGCGAAGACCAATAGGAGCTCAGACTGAGGAGAACAAGGCGAAGACCAATAGGAGCTTAGACTGAGGAGAACAAGGCGAAGACCAATAGGAGCTCAGACTGAGGAGAACAAGGCGAAGACCAATAGGAGCTCAGACTGAGGAGAACAAGGCGAAGACCAATAGGAGCTCAGACTAAGGAGAACAAAGCGAAGACCAATAGGAGCTTAGACTGAGGAGAACAAGGCGAAGACCAATAGGAGCTCAGACTGAGGAGAACAAGGCGAAGACCAATAGGAGCTCAGACTGAGGAGAACAAGGCGAAGACCAATAGGAGCTTAGACTGAGGAGAACAAGGCGAAGACCAATAGGAGCTCAGACTGAGGAGAACAAGGCGAAGACCAATAGGAGGCCAACAATTTGATGTGGGAAGACTGCATGACCCCAGAGTGAAGAGTGCTTTTGTCCTGCAGCTGAAAAACATGTTGCAAGCCCTGGCAGACGAAGAAGACCACACAGAACCAGACCCAGAAGAAGTCAACTACAAGTGAGAACAAATCTGAAAAGCATACTATAAAAGTAGCAAAGCCTGCTACTGCTGCTATACAAGATCGCCAACAAAATCTGTGAAGAGTATTGTGGAACCATTGATGATTGGCTGATCACAGACAAATAGGGACGACTTCTTACGTACATCTGAAGCAGAAACAGAGGCTTGATGAGCAGAATATCTCAGCAAAATCCTCAACGGACCTCAACAAGAAGCAGAGGCTGACATTCAAGAAGCAGAGTCTGACCTTGATGTTGATGTTGAACCACTAGAGGAAGAAGAAATCATCTCCACCGTCAAATCCCTCAAGAGTGTAAATGCAGAGCTGTTGAAGGCAGACCCAGAGCTGGCAGCTCCAACGCTTCAACCACTCTTTACAGCCATATGGGAAGGGAGGAAGATACCAGACAATTGGACAAAGGGTGTCATTGTGCATATCCCAAAGAACAGTGCCCTGAACCACTGAAACCACTGGGGTTGCATCACCCTTTTATCTATCCCCAGCGAAATGTAGAATTATCATATGACTTTATAAAATTATCATATGACTTTATAAAATGATCATGACATCTTAGGAAAGATCAAGCAGAGTTCTGGAAAGTGAGAGGTTGTGCTGACCAAATATTCACCCTACCTAACATCACTGAGTCGTTCACAGAATAGCCGAGGCAACTGTATATCAACTTTGTGGACTTTGACAGCATCTATAGTGCATACTTTGTGCATATGGGATCTCATAACAGATTGTCCTTCACATCAAGAGTTTCTATGCCAACTTCACCTGCCCAGTCGGAAACAGTCAACACAGCTTTGCAATCAAGGAGGAAGTGAAACAAGGTCGACTAAACAAACAAAACTGAACAAAACCGAAAGGAATAAAACTGCGCTGGCTTTCCATGGCTAGCCTGACAAGGGACGCTGGAGAAGGCCATCCTTCAGCGCGAGAGAAGGTAAAGGTAAGCCTCATCCCTCTAGGGGTCTGTCAGGTGCCAGACCATCTTAGACAAGCTGTCAACCTTCGATACAAAAACCCTACAGAAAATACTGTAAATATTTTCTCCAACCAACATCTATTCTAAGAGTGCAAACAAGACAACATCGCCACGATCATGAGAAGGCGATGTAAATGGACTGGGCATGTCATCCGAAGAGAGCAGGACAACATGACACGAACCGCCCTTCACTGGACACCAGACGGAAAGCGACAAAGAGACCCATGAACACCTGCCGTCGGACAGTAGAGGGACAGCTGAAGACCCTTGTACCACACCCTGAGTACTTTAAAGACAGTGAGACTGGCCCAGAACGGACAAGAGTGGCAATCCCTTGTTGTTGCCCCAACATGCCAACAATCATAAAAAGGACATGAATTAACAAGCTAATAAACATTTTATAGCATTAAATTACACAGGGCGAATGACCCTGCTTACAATTATGCCGCAGTATGCTGATATCTAGAAACTTCTTAATGTATTTGAAGCCTATTAAGTTGTTTACACAATAATTTCAGCCAGCGTTGCAGTAACAATTAGGTTCATGTGAAAAAAGGACAAATAGCAAGTGCTTTAAACCACGTAGTTAACGCTTTCAACAGTTTGTAATATTATTTGTGTTTGCGGTATACAGTCCCACTAGAATGCGGTCTGTGCGTAAGTAAAACCCTGCGTAAAACTAGAAAGAACAAATCCACCTTAAGAGCGGGGTAGGATGCGCGTCCCCGTGAGGAGTCTGTATGGGCCAGCAGAGTGAGATCATGTGAGAGTCCACGCGTCGAAAAGTAGGTTAGCAGGGTAGACTGAGAGGAAGGCACAGAGTGAAGGAGAGACTAGGAAAGGGAGGAGGAGAAATCGGAGCGACGACATCGACGTTACAGTTGAGGCTAGTACCGTGCATTAAAGTAATCGTATAGCCTATCAAAAGTTGCATTAATAATTCCGAAGATCAAGAGAAATTTACGGATATATTTCTTCTCGATAATGCTCCTCTTGGGAGCAGAAAGGTTATATTCCGCTAGCTTTTCCAGGCTAGCCTCTTAGCTGGCCAACTTGGCATTTTTTCACGTTGTGGAGTTCAACCCAAAGACGATAAACAATCAAAATGAGAGGTGAGTAAATAATATGCTGTTCAAAATATACACTTGCGTTCACCAGTATTTTTTTAGGTATTGAGATATGTGCTGGTGTATTTTTTGATCATATAGATGGAAATGTTAGATAAATTATGCATTATGCATATTTCTGTTATTTAGCTAGACATTCAGTTTGTACTGCAAACACAGGAAATGGACGTTGGATGCATTGTTGAAGCTTCACTTGCAGATGAGTGACTAACGTGATTTTATTAATGCGTATCACTGTAATCCACCATGCTATTCTCTGTGATGGGTTTACCAAGTGCCAACCCTGCGCATTCAAGCTTGCACTGACCATGAGGTTGACTCCTGCGCTGCAAAAGTGACAGCGAAATGTAACATTTACCGTGGAGGCATGCTCCCCTCAGCCAGTATGTGTTGCAGGCTAGGTTACAATGTACATCGAGACAGGTGTTTATTTGCAATGTTGGTTAATCGTAAGCATTTATTAACTGTATATAACAGGCTTCATGTAGTGTGTGTAGTGTGTTTATAGTCTTTACAGGACTGTCGTGTAATCTTCAAGGCATGTCTATTGTGAGTTATGTAATAATGGGAAGGGGTAAGCTTCAACAATAAAATGGTCTCCATCGTAATATTACTATGCAACAACCCTCGATACGGTCACATACTATACATGCGTCATGGCACCAATGTTGCAAACTGATTAGTAACACTTAAGTCAAGGTTTCAAAGACTGGTAACTTTGTTTTAGTTTTTATTTATTTTTTGTTTGGGATTTTTTTTTGGTTTGTTAATTAGATGGATAGCTGGTTGGTCAGTGGTGAAGATGCCATTTCATTGACGGAATCTTCCAAATCTGTCTATGATTTAATTTCAGTCATTAACTTCTCAGTCGCGTGTCGCGAGCTTGTTGTTGTTTTCAGGTTCCAGCATGGCCGGCGGTGTGAGCTGTAGAGAGTTAGCTGTGCTACTGACCTAGTTATGTCACCGAACATTACACAGCACCCGCGGGAGGGGGGAATTATAGAGAGAGAGAGAGAGAGAGAGAGAGAGAGAGAGGAGGAGGGAACGGGGCGGGTCTTAGCGAGGACGTGCAAACCCACGCGGTTTGTTTGCAAAGCAACACTGTTGCAGGTGGTTGTTTGAACTTGAAAATAGATTAGTCCTAGACTGCTCTTGGATTAAGTGAAAATGTGATAAGACTCACCACGTTTTTCATACAAGGTCCTCAGGACTATCTGAGCAAATGTTTTGTACACTTAATCAATTTGTGTAATATTTTGACTAGAACGCCTGACACAACATGTAAGTACATGTTAACTTTGGTTTGTGTGGTTACTCTTTTCACATGTCACTGTTGAGCAATCATATTGATTGTTACAGTGGTATAGGCCTATCAATGTGTCAGTAGCCTGTTTCTAAGTTTCATAAAGGAAGTAACCAGTTAGTTGTAAACATAATTCCCTGTGGGCTCCAGCTTTGCACACTTGTAGACCACACTCCAGACCGGCAACATGCATTTCACAACTCTGCCCTGTGGTCGTTTAATCACAATAACAACGTAACAGTGAAAGATTGTCAAAAATGAAACACTGAAGCACTGATCAAGACTGACTTGTGTGATAGTTTATGTTTTTTTTAGTGTTAAAAACATGCTGTGAAATGCAGTTTCCTCTGAAGCATCAGAACTGTAAAACATTTGATGAATTTATGAAAATGAAATGAAAAAGTCACCTTCAATCATGTTTTGAAATGAGTCTCTGTCTGAATAGTTCTATTCTATCTATTTACAAAATAGTTTGTGTATTTTATGCTTTAAATGGCTGTAAATAGTAAGGAAGGGCTTGACGTTTTATTCTTTGTGTGAGATGGATACTGATGTCATGTGTTAATGTCATGTGTTAGATCGGCGAAGGAAAATCCACTAAATATGTAGTTCAGTGAGTACACTTCGCCTGTCTCCGGACCACACTCTTTTCCCCAGACACTTTGATAGGAAATGACATATCCTCCTAACTCGCAGGGATCACATGTTCAGTGTTGCACAGGAGCACCAATATCAAGGCAACATTTTTTGTCCCCAATTACAGCATACCTCACAAAATTAAAAGCTCAAAGAATCGTCTGGTTCTTCCGTAGAGGGAAAATCATTTATAGAAGTTGTTTGCATAGAAGATGGACAAAGTTGAAAGCAAAGTTCAAGGATCTAATCTGTGTGTGTGTGACCTTTGCACGCCACAAGGGGGGGTGGGACCCAAAAGGGGTGGTGTGGTAGTTAATACCCCACCAGTGGTAACTACTAAAACTACATGAACATGATGCACCCTTACTGTCTTACTCACTCTCTTACTGAGATACACAAAGATAAAAAAAAAGCTCTTCCACAGGGAAAGATCAATGCAGTTAAAGTAGTTTCAACTGAAGTTGTGCTAAAGTAGGGTGATAGTTCACTGTACTATCAAATCATTCAGATAAGCCCTTTTTGACGTTATAGTTTCCTTATTGCACACATATTCACATTGAATAAGTAGGTTGTTTAGATTTCCCCTTCAGTTTTTACATAAGGTTGGAGCCAAATGGAGAAGAAAGAATTTGTAGAGCTTTTGACCGCAACGTAGTTCGTTTCATTAGTCACTGTTTTCTGAACTATGTATCAGCACTCAGGTCATTTGGACTGTGTTGTCTGTCGGTCCCCAAGCTGTTAGTACTTAACGTGCCTTGCTTTTAATGGCAGCCAGGGCGTGCATGTGTGCTGTTTTACATCTGGACACCAATGCACATCAATCTTTTGTTTTTCCTGGACATACATCGCCTCAGGAACATGCCTGGACATGGTTGTACATCACATGACGTTATGAACAAATGGTCGTGGTTACCCATGTTCAGTGGCAGAACAAAACAATGAAGTCTTAGGTTGTCTTTACTGTGTGGGTGTTCACAATCCTAAAAACGTGTTCCTTAAAGGGTTGTAAAAGTCAACCCCCTAAAGCAGAGAACATTGGCATATTCTATTCTCTCAACCTCAACAGAACAACATGACATAACATAACTATGACATAACAGGCACCTTCCAGCAAGTAGCCTGACCTAAGAGTCATTTAGTTTCATCCATGGCTGTGGGCCAATGCTGTGTAGCCTCTCCCTGTGTGCGTCAGTGTAGCTACTAATTGCTTTGTTGTCTGTCGTTAGGTAGCTTTGCCGCCCTGTGAATTTACACTTGTAGATTTGTAAAGAATGTGGTTTAAGCATGTTATTGTGACTGGTCTTCTTCGTCTTTTCTTGTAGTTTTAGGGTCTCGACCTGTAGCCTAGTTCAAGCCAGATGTTCATAAACATGCTTATATTAATAAATGCCGTTAAAAGTGCTACACATTGGTTTTTAATGTACAGAGTATATCTTTTTTTTTTGCATTAGTTTGATTTGGGGTTGTCATTGTTTGCAGAGTTTATATTCTTTGCTTCACAAAGACCCTCCATGTAAAGTCCTTTGCCATTCCACCTTAAAATCTGAAAAAAGGAAAAGCCTGTTGGAATGGTGAAGGCTCAGCTGCCTCCCACACCCTCCCCTTTTCACTGGGAAAGTGTGTCAGTAGGACAGCTCACCCAGATGGGCTGACAGCCCAGTCAAGTTGAAGGACATCTCGCACAGCCACGCAGAAATCCACTCAGTCGGGAGGCAGCCAATACGTGGCGAGAGGGCGGAGCAGTAGCATTACTAGACTGACCGCCCCTCAATGACTGTGTTTGTGGAATGTTAGCAGACGGCGGTTATATAACTCCGAACAGAGCCCGGGAGGGGGAGGGGGAGCGCTTATGGGATTACAGATTTTTCCATTGCATGCCTCAATATATCCTGGTCATTGCTTTCAGCTGACAGAGTGAGTGAGATCGGAGCACAAAATGGAGGACAAAGACATTTTTTCCAGCTAGTGTGTTATATAACTGAGAAAGAGCGTTTATTTTCCACCAGTAATTGCCTCAAGTTAATCCTGAATCATCCTGCATGTATAAAAATGCAATTTTAGCAAACTATTCCGTCTGATTCTATTGATCTATTTCTGTGCTTTTGTGTCTCAATGACTGAACTCTGCCTGTGAGTGAGAGAGAGATTAGAAAAACTACCCTGTGTTACCTAACATGCAGCTCAGCTCTCGAGATACAGTAGAGTCCGCCGCTGTTTAGGCTGACACATGACTCCATGCTATTCCTGTCACAGAGAGAAGGACACAGTGTCTTAAACTGGAGCCGCTCAACTCACACACCCCTGAAAGCATCCAACACATCTGCATCCTAGAGCTGAATGGCTGTAGTGTGTTGTAGCTTGGTTACATAATAACATTATAACATAATCGGCCGATTGTTTGCAAAAACATGACACTTGTTTGGTCTGTATGTCATCTAACTTTATGTGTTTCTAAGTGCGACCTGCTTTCATTGTGTTATGACTCATCGTGTGGGGAGTGTACACTTGTTTATCGGTGCAGATGGTTTGTGTGTGCTTCGTTTTAATGTTCATGATTGCATGGTTACATAATGATTGCATAACCTAGAGTAAGAGATTTGATAGTGTAGCTGATTGAGCCCTTGTTTGGGCAGATGTGGGGTATTATTCCCTCCTTGATAATCACTTAGCAAAGGCTTGGGTCGAGTGATTAAGTGACTATTCCAAGTCCTTCAGTAAGTCCAGCCTTAATGTCTCAGTAGGGACACTACTCAGTTCACTACTGGTGTGCGTTACGTTCAGACTGCTTCTCATAACGTCTAGATCTAAAGTCACTATGGAAGGTCTTGTGTAGTGTGTGTCTTCACCACAAATACATAGAATTCAGTTTGGGAAATGTTGTTTATTTTCTGCACGCACCATTGCTTAGCCAACCACGTGGTCACCACGTATGCTGGGTTCTGTGTATGATTTTAGTTTTTA